>NW_022651194.1:353269-420087 GCF_011064425.1 Rattus rattus
GCTCCTTGTCCCCACAAGGCCAACAGTAGATGTCTGAGTCCCTCCCAAGCTGCACCTTTCCAATCTACACTCTTCCTCTGTGCTCTTTCTTTCAGGAAGAGCACACACGCTAACCATGAACCCATCTTGTCTTCAGTCAGCAATAACAACCTAGTCCTCTCTGCCAGCTTCGCTTTCCCATATGACCTGGTTGCTCACAATTCTGAGGCATGTTTACGCTAGTATGGACAAGCAGAATGGCACTGATTGGCTAGTCTGTAATGATGCAGATTCTGTATGATTCTGATTCAGAGGCCTGGAAAACCAAGATGAAGAGACCATCGGCAGAGGAAGGAGTTCTTGTGGGATGTTGTCACCACAGAAGGGATCCAATGGGCTAGGAAGACAAGAGAGGGAGCCAAACTCCCTTTCATAATTTAACCTTTTTTCACAATAGCAACATTAATGGATCTTTATTTTTAGGTCACATCCCTCTTGACCTAATTAATTACTCACAACTACATTCCCACTGGGGATTAACCTTCAGAAAATTACTTTTGGACAAACAATTCAAAGCAGAGATGAGGGTGAATATTTGGATATCTATTGTGGTGGTGGGCATTATTCTTCCCATGTTTTGTACCCTTAAGATCTCTAACTACGTCCTTCCACATGATAGCCTCACTGAATGACGTGCATTCCAGGTGAAGCAAAAAAAATCTATTTACTTGATGTTGTGGAAATATCATTTAACAATATATTCCTAACTCCTTATAAATTATTAAAAGTCACATGTAGTTGGTAGTTTTCATACTATATAAAATTGGCATCAGCATTGGGAAAATGAAATATTCTCTGTTTTATGCAAATTCATAGTAATAATTAACAAAATTATGTACCAAGCTTCATGCTGAAGGTAACTAGTTACATTTATTCAATTGTATCTAAGATCATTTCATATTAGCTAGGTATCAAGTGCATAAAAATTATGATTAAATTATGAACAAAATATTAAAATAAGCATACTATATTTACCAACTGGACACGGAAAGAAATATATTAGAACAATCAAAAATATTTATTAAAAGCCAAATGATGAAAACATTGTATATATAACAGCAGCCTGGAGCTATATGTCACCTTACAGTGTCATAGTTTGTTCCAGTGAGGTGGTTTAGCAGATAAAATTTCATGCCATGAATAACCAAGAACGTAAATTTGATACCTACACATATATGTTTGGAAGACTTCAATATTCACTACATGACCAGAACACATAAAAGCTTACACAGACTATTAATAGTGAGACCAATGAGAACAATAATAATAAGAAAAACAAAACTCTAAGACATTTAAAGAAATAATGTATTGAAGTTAAAATGGAAGTTATTCAAATTTTCTTAGTGCTTTAACTATTCAAAAGAAAACTAAGAGGGTTTTTACTTCATTTCTATATAGCAAGCACACATCAGATGGATTGTGTAAAGAAAGAGAGAACTGCAAAGTGTAAAATTAATATAGTCATTGCAGAGGAAAGAAACAGACACTAACCCAAGGATCTATAAGTAAACATTTGGAGGATTTACTGCATAATATTAACATATTTAATCCAACTCATCTTATGATGATAAAGAAAAGAAAGCTGAAAAATTAATGCCTGAATGTAGTCTCAGCACCTAGAACGTGGCAAGATGTCTCAAGTTCAAAGATACCCTGAAATACATGAGAAAATTATATATAGGTTGAGTTTATTGTGGAATAAGTATTGTAGTATTAGCTTAGTAAGAGCACTTACTGCTCTTTAGAGCAAACACGTTCAGTTTCCAGCATCCCTCAAGCCACTTGCAACCAGCTGTAAAAGCAGCTCAAGGGGATCTGACATCTTCTGGTCTCCCCAAGTGCCTGTGTTAATGTGCACAAATCTATACATAGACGTTCACACATAACAGATCATTAAAATAAAAAGATTCATGAATGTATTTTCTGCACAAATTATAAATAGTAAGCCTTCTACATATGCAAACACAATTGATGCAATGTAATCAGAAAGGAGACAATTCGCAAATAGAATGAAGAGTAAATTAAGGATTAATGCTTTCACAGTTCAGTTAGCATAAAACGCTAAACTTCACGATTGAATTGCAATGTAGATGTTAAACAGAATCTTGCATTTGATTTATGAGTGAAACTATTTTATAAATTATTTTATTTATTTGCATTCCTTCCATTGTACACTCTCCTGGTCCCCTCGCACAGTTCCTCATCCCATTCCACCTCTTCTCTGACTCTACGAGGATGTTCCTCAGACCCTGCCAGGCCCATAATCCCTGTGGGCTTCAGTCTCTCCAGGATTAGGCCAACCAGGCCGTCTCTGCTGTCCATGTGTGTCAGGGCCTCAGACCAGCTTGTGTGTGCTGCCTGGTTGGTGGCCCAGTGTCTGGGAGATCTCGGCGGTCTGGATTCGTTGGGACTGCTAGTCTCCCTATAGAGGTTGCCCTCCCCTTCAACTTCTTCAATCCTTCCCCTAAATAAAGAACTGACAGAAGTCAGAGACTGATACCTTTTTTTAAAATATATGTACCATTTAATTTTGAATGGTATAGTGTGGGTTCTCATATAAAATTGATGGAATATATATATATATATATATATATATATATATATATATATATATATATATATATGTGTGTGTGTGTGTGTGTGTGTGTGTGTGTGTGTGTGTGTGTGTGTGTGTGTGTATTTTTTCGGACTGGTAACTGAACCCAGGACTTTGTTTGCTAGGCAACTGCTCAACACTAGGCTAAATCTGATTGGCAAAATATATTTATTACAATCCTCTGAGATGGAAATGTGGCAGTATTTATACAAGTATTACACTACTTAACAGCCTTGACATCATTCCAACAACGTGTTTTGCAATTTATACAAAATATAATGTAAATAATCACCATTGAGTACAGTGCCTGAGTCAATGCTGAGTTTCTGTAGCGAACTTTAGTTAATGAAAATGAAAATAATCTGAATGGCACAATTAGGTTATTATTTAAACAAATGAGTATAGTACCATTTATTAAATGCATGATATTCCATGAACAAATTCCCCCATGCACATATTATTCAAGATATATTTAAAATGAAAAACAAATGACAGAAAATTGCATTATGTAATCAAACTTCATAAGCAGAAAATTGACATATATTCTATAATTTTGTCAATGTTGAGTAAACCTGCTACATGAGCATGGGAGGCAGAACACTGCGAGTCCTAGGTCAATTTGAGCTACACAATGAGACCCAATTTTAAAAACAAATTGATCAGACTTGAAAGAATGTCTGCCCAACCGTTCTTAGTGGTTACATTTGGAAATTTTAAGAAAGCAAATTATTCTTTGATAACTCCATACATGCACAATACATGTATGGAAGCCCTCTACACTCCCAATCTCCTATCTGCCCCAACCAACATACACTCTTTAGACCAAATCCCCATAGCACATGCATGACTTTTATCTCTTTTCTTCATGACCCCCTGGATTTAACCTGAGCCTCTTCTGTGAACATGGCCATGAATCTATACACTTAACAACCCGTGGCTACATCATTTTCTATTCTCCAGGACTCTGCTTAGTTCCTTTGAATAGGCAGGGTCAATATTATATAGGGTCTGTTCAGAGAGATGTAACTATTGAGATTTCCTGAGTGCCACACCTGCATGATGCTCAGAGGACAGCATCTCACAGATCTCCTTACCTATTCATTAGCCCTTGAAAGAAGTCAAGCCCTGCACATCACCTTATCTCTAAACTGGAAGTTATCTCCAAAGGGTAATCATTATAAAATGAAAACCTAGTTTTCTCCAAGGCAATCTCACTGGGTACACAAACTAATTTTAAGGGTACAATCTCGTGCTCCCTGCCTCCAGCTCACTGATCCCAAATGTCGTGGGAGAGAGAGTTCACTGCCCGGACAGGAGGGCACTCCTGAGACTGCAAAGGGGAAGAGACCACCAACACTCCCCACCCCTGCCCACCTCCTTGGCCCAAGAGGAAACTGTATACAGCCTCTGGGTTCCCAGAGATAAGGGCACAGGCGAAGCAGGTCCCCTGCATCTGAGACATCACCGGAACTTGAAGGGACCGAATGGATAAACAGTTCTCTGCACCCAAACCCCGTGGGAGGGAGAGCTAAACCTTCAGATAGGCAGACACGCCTGGGAAACCAGGAGAGACTGCACTCTTCTCACATCTCTGACTCCAGAGGAAAACACCAAACGCCATCTGGGACTCTGGTGCTCGGGGACTCATGGAAAGGGTGGCACAGGTGCTCCTGGTTGTTACCCCCGCAGAGAGCTCATAAGCAACACCCCACAAGCAAACTTGAGCGTTGGGACCACAGTTAAGACCTACTTTTCTGCTCCAAGTGACCTGCCTGGTGAACTCAGGGCACAGGCCCACAGGAACAGCTGAAGACCTGTAGAGAGGAAAAACTACACGCCCGAAAGCAGAAAACTCTGTCCCCGTAACTGGCTGAAAGAAAACAGTAAAACAGGTCTACAGCACTCCTGACACACAGGCTTATAGGACAGTCTAGCCACTGTCAGAAATAGCAAAACAAAGTAACACTAGAGATAATCTGATGGCGAGAGGCAAGCGCAGGAAACCAAATAACAGAAACCAATACTACATGGCATCATCAGAGCCCAATTCTCCCAACAAAACAAACATGGAATATCCAAACACACCAGAAAAGCAAGATCTAGTTTCAAAATCATATTTGATCATGATGCTGGAGGACTTCAAGAAAGATGTGAAGAACTCCCCTTAGGAGAAACACAGGAAACATAAATAAATAAGTAGAAACATACAAGAGCAAAATAAAAACCCCTGAAAAGAATTCCAGGAAAACACAATCAAATCAGTTGAAGGAATTAAAAATGGAAATAGAAGCAATCAAAAAAAGAAACATGGAAACAACCCTGGATATAGAAAAACCAAAAGAAGAGACAAGGATCTGTAGATAGAAGCTTCACCAACAGAATACAAGAGATAGAAGAGAGAATCTCAGGAGAAGAAGATTCCATAGAAATCAGTGACTCAACAGTCAAAGGTAATGTAAAGCGGAAAAAGCTACTGGTCCAAAACATACAGGAAATCCAGGACTCAATGAGAAGATCAAACCTAAGAATAATAGGTATAGAAGAGAGTGAAGACTCCCAGCTCAAAGGACCAGTAAATATCTTCAACAAAATCATAGAAGACAACTTCCCTAACCTAAAGAAAGAGATACCCACAGGCATACAAGAAGCCTACAGAACTCCAAATAGATTGGACCAGAAAAGAAACTCCTCCCATCACATAATACTCAAAATACCAAATGCACAAAATAAAGAAAGAATATTAAAAGCAGTAAGGGAAAAAGGTCAAGTAACATATAAAGGCAGACCTATCAGAATCACACCAGACTTCTCACCAGAGACTATGAAAGCCAGAAGATTCTGGACAGATGTCATAAAGACCCTAAGAGAACACAAATGCCAGCCCAGGCTACTGTATCCTGCAAAACTCTCAATCAACATAGATGGAGAAACCAAGATATTCCATGACAAAACCAAATTTACACAGTATCTTTCTACAAATCCAGCACTACAAAGGATAATAAATGGTAAAGCCCAACAAAAGGAGGCAAGCTATACCCTAGAAGAAGCAAGAAACTAATCGTCTTGGCAACAAAACAAAGAGAAGAAAAGCACACAAACATAACCTCACATCCAAATATGAATATAACAGGAAGCAATAATCACTAATCCTTAATATCTCTCAACATCAATGGCCTCAACTCCCAATAAAAAGACATAGATTAACAAACTGGATGAATACAAGGACCCCATTTCTGCCTACAGGAAACACACCTCAGGAGACAAAGACAAACACTACCTCAGTGTGAAAGCCTGGAAAACAACTTTCCAAGCAAATGATCAGAAGAAGCAAGCTGGAGTAGCCATTCTAATATCAAATAAAATCAATTTTCAACTAAAAGTCATCAAAAAAGATAAGGAAGGACACTTCATATTCATCAAAGGGAAAATCCACCAAGATGAACTCTCAATCCTAAATATCTATGCCCCAAATACAAGGGCACCTACATACATAAAAGAAATCTTACTAAAGCTCAAAGAACATATTGCACCAAAAATAATATTAGCAGGAGATTTCAACTCCCTACTCTCATCACTAGACAGATCACAGAAACAGAAATTAAACAGAGACATAGACAGACTAACAGAAGTTATAAACCAAATGGACTTCACAGATATTTTAGAACATTCTATCATAAAACAAAAGGATATACCTTCTTCTCACCACTTCCTGGTACTTTCTCTAAAATTGATCATATATTCAGTCAAAAGCTAGGCTACTCTGAGGTAGTGTCTGTCTTTGTCTCTGAATTGTGTTTCCTGTAGTTCAAAACGCTGGGTCCTCATTACATATCCAGTGTGTCAATTTGTGTCTTTTTATTGGGGAATTGAGTCCATTGAAGTTGAGAGTTATTAAGGAATAGTGATGGTCACTTTCTCTTATTTTCATAATTGGAAGTTAGTTTATGTTTGTGTGCTTCTCTTTGTTGTGAAAAGGTTAATTTCTTGCTTTATCTATGATTTTACTTGCCATCTTGATCCCAGGTTTGCCAGTAGTGTCCTTTATTACTGGTTTGTAGAAGTATTGATTTTGTCACATTCATCAGTAGCATGGCTTTCATAACTTCTGTGAGAATTCTGTTTAATTTATTAGGTTTACCATTATATGTTATTTCTTTTCCCTTTACTGCTTTAATATTTTTTATTTGTTTTGTGCATTTAGGTTTTGACTATTATGTGATGGGAGTTGGTCCAATCTATTTGAGTTTGTTTTGTATGTTCGTTGGTCATCTCTTTCTAGATTAGGAAGATTTTCTATAATTTTCTTGAAGATATTACTGTCCCTTGATGTTGGTGGGTTTGACTTCTCTATACCTGTTATCCTTAGGGTTTGATCTTCCTCATTGTGTCCTGATTTCCTGCATGTTTTTTCTTGTTTTGCATTATCTTTGACAGTTGTGTCAATGTTTTCTATGGAATCTCTCCTGAGATTATGGTCCATTCTATTTGCTGACTCCTTTCTTTGCTAGGTTTTCATCTCCAGGGTTGTCTTCCCTTTGTGCTTTTTTATTGTTTCCTTTTTCATTTTTTAACTCCTGGATGGTTTTGTTCATTTCCTTCTCCTGTTTTGCTGTTTTTCCAGTAGTTCTTTAAGGTAGTTTTGAGTTCCCTCTTTCTTGGATTATACTTGTTTACTTCTGTATTTTTTCTTGTCCTGTATTTTCTGGTTTTGTTGGGAGAATTTTGTTCTGAGGAGCTCAAGTAGTCTTGATTTCTGTTGCATGTGTTCCTGTGATTGCCTCTAGCCATCACGTTGTCTCTGGAGTTAGCTTGTCTTGCTCTTTCTGACAGTGGCTTGACTGTCCTGTAGGCACGTGTGTCAGGACTGCTGTAGACCTGTTTTCCTGTTTTCTTTTACGCAGTTATGGGAACAGAGTATTCTGCTCTCAGGCATGTAGTTGCTCCTGTTCACTGTCTTTCAGCTGTCCCTGTGGGTGAGAAGCAGAAGGAAATTCCCATACTTCTCTAGGGCCCTCTGTGGAGAGAGGGGGCACAGAAGGCACAAGGTGTTTTCCTCTTGAGTCAGGCATCTGGGCAGAGAGTAGTCTCCTCTGGTTACCCAGGAGTGTCTGCTTCTCTGAAGGTCTAGTTCCCCAACCCTCAGAATTTGTTTGTCCAGTTCCGTTCAGAACCAGGCACAGTCTGAAACATGGTGCTCCTGTAGCTTTACTCATCCAATATTCCTGTCTCCAGAGGCACTATGCTGTTTTGTCTTGGGCCAGCGATGTGGGCAATTGTGGGCAGAAATGGCAGTCTGTGTGCCTTGTACTCTCGGTATTGACCAAACTCTTGGGTGATCAGCTCTCTCTCCCACAGTGTCTAGGAGCAGGGAGCTCTGTGCCAGCATCAGCAAGATTCAGGAGCCAGCTAGAAACTGAAAATGACTTGTCCCAGAGGAGTTCTGCCTTTGCATGTCCTGAGTGAACCAGTCAGCTCATTTAGAGCAGAAAAGTTGGAATCACCTCTTGTCTCAGGCCTGAACTCGCTTGTTAGGCTGACTGTCACCTTTCCATAAAGGCTGCAACCAGAAGTGTCCTAACCCTACTGTTCCAAGGTCCCTATGCACAGGAGGCCCAGATGGAGCTAGGTGTTTTTTTTCTTGAGTCAGGAATGTGAGCAGAGTTCTCCTGCAGCTTGATTGCTCCTATATTGATGTGTCCAGAGGCACCATTCAGTTTCCTCTTGTGCTAGGGATGTGGGCACAGGTGAGCAGAAGTGGCAGTCTCTCCTTCCCTGAGGTCTCAGTATTGCCCACTCTTCTGGGTGATCAGCTCGCTGTCCCACAGAGTTTCCAAAGGAGTTTCAAATGTTCATTCCCTATCCGACAGGTCTCCAGTCTTTCCAATTCTTCTCCAAAGCGTGTTGGATAAGACTCCTCTGGTCAAGGGGAGGTACAACAGGCCCCATCAGACAAATAGGTCTGCAAACTTCTTCTATTAAAGGTAATCTCAGTGATTTCTCATATTCCACAAATGGATTAAGTCCAGCCCCCTCTCTACATGAGACTTTAATACCTTCGCCAACTTCCAAAGCAGGGCAGAGAGCTATGTCACACACAAAGTCAGTCAAAGATGTCCCCCATCTCCACTAAAGAGCCACATGCAATCTGCTACGTGTAAAATGCATTTGAAACCTGATAATGCGGACAATGGGGATTTCAGAATTTCCCTATAAAGCCAAGAGGACCTTCAAAGTCCTCCACTATTAAAAATGGGGTTAAATCATTACTCATGATCCAAGGGGGACAAAATGCAGTAGCAAATCCACCAGCCCAAGCAGAGACCAAACTTTCTGCATGTACAACATTAGATCAAGGACCATTGACAGTTTCAGAAGTGGCTCTTGTTAGTTCCACACCCACCCAAGATGTGGTAGAAAATTCTGAGTCCACCTAATGGACTCTTGTGCCTTCTGCACATAAAAAATATGATCTAGCACCCTCACCATCTCCCCCAGTACTTTCAATGTCCCTATACAACAGAAGTTATTCAAATATACTCTACTACTGAAAAGGACCCTACTGACTTGTCATCAGGTCTAAAGAGCGAATTTTATAACAACACATAGTCAAGGAACCATGCAGACTCCTTATTTATGCAATGTATAGAGAAGATAAAACATCCTCTACCTCCTCAGGGGACTCTAGGTCATTCTGTCCTGAAAGGAGAGGCTCCAAAATGTTCCGCATATACATCAGAGATGCTAGAATTCCCCAAAACTGAGCAGGGTCTCTAAGAGTAGTACTCTATCTCATAAAGAGACTGGGGGACCAGAAACACCTACGAAAGGATATCTACCCACAGCCACATCTTTAGAAATGGCTTGTGGATGTGACACAGATGTCACAGATGTTCTAGGACATATTCCATCTGTAGAGAATGTTATTATCCAACCATATGTGAATGAGGAGGTGGAACATGATATGCAAACACCAGTGTCTGTACCATTTTTGACATCTGAGGAAAGGGATTCCTTGGATTCCATTTGTGGAAAATAATGCGTCGACCTATGCAAAATTCACAGGAGGCTATAGGAACTTCCTTATCTCCTCAAGATCACCCATCTTCCCCAACTACAGAAGAAGCTACACACTCTTCCAAATATGCACAAAGGGCTTACAGTCCTTCTTTATACCCACAAACTGACCCAGAACATCTGCCAAATACATCAAAGGCTCTGGATTTTACCTTATCTTCTGAAGGGGCCTTGGAACCTCTTTTGCCTATCAAGCAGGCTGGGGAACCTGACACTTCTATATGAAAGTCTGTTTCCTCTTCTCCAGCAGAAGAAATTTTTCTTGGAACTTCCACAATTACACAATGATATCTAGAAACATCCTTATCTGCTCATGAGTCTCTCAGACCTCTCACATATGTCCATGATGCTCTAGGAGAGGTCACATCTTCAGAGGTAGCTCTAATACCTACCCCCTATTCTGATGTCACAGTCAGGATTTCTACACATATACATTGTACATTAATACCTTCCTCATCTGAGAAGGATGTGTTAGGATCTACTGCATCTGAATAACTATTCCCATCTACACAAGTAGATTTATTTCACATGTCCACTCTGGGGAGAAATAGTTAACATTCTCCCTCTACCAAAATGGACCACAGGCATCCAGTTTCTAGAAACAAAGGGTTAAGATTTGATCCTTCTGATGGAGTCTTGAGAAATTTCTCCTCTAAGGAAAACAGGTTCAACCTTCCCCCTTCTGCCAAAACGGATCTTGTGCCATCTTCTGCTGCCAAAGAGACACCAAAAGCTACAAGTACTCCTCAGGTGAGTCCCACACCTTCTCCATCTGTCCAAAGGGCCTTGGAACATTACAAAAATGACTAAGGAAATGTGGAAAGTTGCCAATCCTTACAAGGGCATGCTGGATATTCCATATTGTCCCAAGATGCGCAAGTAACTCCTCATTCTTCCCAAAAGGCATGTTCACCACCTGCCCCAGATTTTAGGGAATTTCTTCACCCATCTCTAGGGCTCCAGAAAGTGTTCTGCATGCTCAAAGTGATTTGTCATTGTGCAAATTAGACTTCAAAAATACAAAGACTTTTTTATATATTTCCAAAGGTCTGAGGGAAAGTCCACATTGAAAAATATCATTTAGACCTTGTGCCATAAGCCCAAGTATATCAGAAATATTCCATGCCTTTTAAAGCATCTAAAAATCAATCTGACTGTAGCACTCTTCCTGGGAAACATTTACCACCAATCATACAATCCCCAGGACCATCAAAATCTAAAAAGATGTGTCTAAAAACTTTACCATCTGCCCAAAAATCTTTAGGATGTTTGGCAATGTCTCTAAGGGCTCTGTGAACTTAGAGAACAGAAGAACTAAAGCCATCTGCCCAGAGTGTTTTCCCAAGAACCACATATTTCTTCTTTTCTTTTATGCCAAGACAAAGGCCAGCTTCCTTCTCCCCATCTCTGATCTCTTCATCCTATCTGTTCTCCCTCCCTAAATGGCTCTTTACTCTGAATTTTAGGCCAATTAGTAAATCATAGATATATGTAAGGAATATCTGAGAGGCAGTTGCTGTCAAGACAACACTTGTGACATCACAGAAGAAGCTAGGGCTCTCCAGGATACAAGAGATTTTTCAGGGAGGCCAAATGATGATGTCACTGAGAACTGCCATAGCCTACCTGCTGAACAGCTTTCCTTACATTGATGAGATTCAAGGGTGCCCTTTCCATGTATGTCTACTTTGACACAGAGGAAACCTTTACGAACTCCATCTCTCTAAAGCTAGAGACTTCTCTTTGCTTCATTATTGGTTCTGAATGTAGAAAGTTAGTCAGGGGCTTGACATGGGTAGAAAATATCTAGGAACTTGGAGTGGAGGAGATTCTTCTGGATAATACTTTTTTCCAGGTCGATTCCTGTGACATACAGTTCAATTTTCTAGGTTTTCTCTGTTTTCTAAAGACCAGTATTTTCCCTTCATACCTTTAGGTGAATGAATATTGTATTTCACTTTCTTATTGTACATTTCTTGATAGGGGACTTTATAAGTATTCCTGAATGTGTACTCAAAAATTATGTTTTCCAATTCCATTTTCTGCTATGATTTTGGCAATAAAGGGGTCCCAGCTATAGAGTGAGTATAACAGTGTAAATACTGTGTACCTACTTCAAGTGACAAACTCCCAAATCCTTATTTTATCCAAAGATTACCAGACATCAATAAAACAAAGGACCACATGACTATAAATTTCAGATCTCTATTCACATTTGATATCTGTACTACACTATCTACCTTCCTGTATTCCCATGGCCTGACTTGAGGGTTTTAGATGTTTTACCATGATTCTTTCTTAAGACGAAATATAAGAATCAGGAGGATGGTCAGGGAGAAGAAAGGCTTGAGGAACAGTGAAACCTCAACTTCAATACCTTCATAAGTACAGGAGGGAATCTATTTGATATTGTCATTTGTAAATTCTACATTCTTGACCTAGTTGCGCAGAATACATGATAACATTCCACATAACCATCTAACCAAATAGCTGAAAAAGGCCCAAAAGTATACACACACACACACACACACACACACACACACACACATATATAAAAGTACATTAGTATAATAATAGTAATATATATTAATATACATACATATATATATATATATATATATATATATATATATATATATTATCAGCCACCAAAGCTAGATAAGTGTGATGAACCTAAGAAGTGCACTCTTCCAGGAAACACACATAAATATGTCCTGAGAGACACAGCTCGAGCATGTCTAATAAAGAAGTGAATGCTAGTGGCAAACCAGTGAACTGAAATGGACTGCTTGTTGGTAGATCCTGAGAAAGGATAACAAGAGCTGGAGGAGCTTTCAACGCCATAAGAACAACAATGTGAATGAACCAGAGCTTTCTGGTACTAAATAAATATCTAAAAACTGTACTTGGACAGACCTATGCATCCAACTGCATATGTAGCAGAGGATGGCCTTTTGGGCACCAATGGAAGTGGAAGACCTTGGTTATCTCTTGGTTTGACTCGCAATTATAGGAAATATGAAGGGACAGTAAGGTTGTTTATTGAAGAAGTGGAAAGGAACCAGTTAGGAATCTTATTGGAGGAAACTCTTAAAAAATAATATTTTAAATGTAAATATAGAAAACATCCAGTTAAAAAAAGCAATTTAATTTGTAACAAATAAAAAAATTAATGAAAAACATGAAAAGAAAACTGCCATCTAATCACATGTATTGACTCAGAAATCTAATGGGTCACTGTGAGTGAATGGTAGTCAGAGATATAATAATGGAAAGACTGAGATGGTGAAGTCTCATCTAGAAGCACTTCTCCCTCCCAGATATCAGTGACAGAGACAAACTGCATTATTAGAATCTAATGCATGGAGGAGTTTACTCTCTGCTGAGGAAATAATAATTGCCATTATTATCTTCTTTAGGACTTTTTCTTTCTTAGCAAAAGAATAAAAGCTATGAGCTCTCAGGAAAATCTATAGTGCCCTTCCCGACTCCTGGCTTTTGGCATAAAGAAATGAATGATATAAACTATATGACTACCAAGAAAAATAACAAGCAGGGAAGTCCAGATGCTTCTGAGAGGCTCCCAGGTCCTGATTCCCATATGTGGAAGGCTCAGATCAAGGCTATCTCTTCAGTGAACCTACTCAACCCCTACCCAAGACTCAAGGGGCTTTCCCATTGACCACATATTTCTTTCTTTTTTTATCCCAAGACAGAAGGCCAGCTTACTAATCCTCATGTCTGATCACTTCATCCTCTCTGTTCTCCCTCCCAAATGGCTGTTTACACTGAATAAAGGACAATGAGTTAAACCTAGACATCCTCAAAGAATATCCAAGTCAGGACAACACTTGTGACATCACAGAAGAAGATAAGTCTCTCCAGGATACAAGAGATTTTTCAGGGAGACATAATGATGATGTCACTGAGAACCGCCATGGTCTAACTTGAACAGCTTTCTTTACATTGACCAGATTTGAGGGTGCCCTTTCAGGAGTGTCTCCTGTGACACAGTGGAAACCTTTACATATTACATCTCTCTAAAGCTAGAGACTTCTCTTTGTTTCATTAGTGGTTACATGTTCTGAATGGACAAAGTTAGTCAGGGGCTTAGCATGGCTAGAAAAGATTTATGGCCATAGAGTGGAGGAGATTCTTCTAGATAATACTTTATTCCCAGGTACATTCCTATGACACACAGTTCAATATCCCAGGTTTTCTCTACTTCCCACAGGCAAGTATTTTGCCTACGGACCTTAATTGAATGAATATTAGATATCACTTTCTTATTGTACATTCCTTGATAAGAGACTTTATTAATATTCCTGTATGTATACTCAAAAATTCTGTTTCCAATTCCATTTTCACCAAAGCAAAGGACAAAATGACTATAGAATTCAGTTCTCTATTACTTTTTGGTATCAGTACTACACTATCTACCTTCCTGTGTTCCATTGCTAGACTTGAGGGTTGTATGTTTTACAATGATTCTCTCTGAAGTCCAAACATAAGATAGCGGTGGATGGGCAGAAAGAAGAATTGCTTGAGGAACAGTGAAACCTCACCTTCAATAGGTTAATAAGAACAGGAGGGAGTCTATTTGCATTGTCATTTCTGAATCAACTCTGCATTCTTGACCCTAGTTGCTCCAGAATCCATTTACCATTCACATTACCACATAAAGGAGCCATCAAAGTATATATATATATAATCATCCACCAAAATTAGATAAGATTGATGAAGTTAAGAAGTGCATTCTGCCAGGAAGAGGATATAGATATTTCCTGAGAGACACAGGTAGATCATGTCAACTACAGAAGTGAATGCTAGTGGCAAACCAGTGAACTGAAACAGACCTCTTGTTGGCAGATTTTGAGAAAGGATTACAAGAGGTGAAGGAGCTTTCATTCCCATAAGAACAACAATGTCAATGAACCAGAGCTTTCTGACACTAAACCAATATTCAATAACTGTAAACGGACAGAGCTATGGCTCAAACTGCATGTGGCAGAGGATGACCTTTTCCATCACGAATGGAAGCAAATCTATTGGTCCTCTCTAGGTTTGTCTCCCAGTTCAAGGGAATGTGAAGGTGAAGTAAGGGGGGTTAGAGAAGAAGGGGAAGGATACGGGTAGGAATCTTATGGGCAGGATGATGGTGTCATTCTGATAGGTCTGCCTTTATATGTTATTTAACCTTTTCCCTTACTGCTTTTAATATTTTTTGTTTTTCGCATTTGGTGTTTTGACTATTATGTGATGGGAGGATTTCCATTTCTGGTCCAATCTATTTGGAGTTCTGTAGGCTTTGTGTATGTTCATGGCCATCTCTTTCTTTAGATTAGGGAAGTTTTCTTCTATGATTTTGTTTAAGATATTTACTGTCCTTTGATATTGGCAGTCTTCACTCTCTTCTATACCTGTTATCCTTAGGTTTGATCTTCTCATTATGTCCTGCATTACCTGTTTATTTTGGGCTAGGAGCTTATTCTGTTTTACATTATCTTTGACAGTTATGTCAATGATTTCTATGGAATCTTCTGCTCCTTAGATTATGTCTTCTATCTTTTATCCTGTTGGTGATTCTCACAAATATGACTCCTTTTCTCTTTCCTAGGTTTTCCATTTCCAGGGTTGTCTTCCTTTGTGCTTTCTTTATTGTTTCAATTTCCATTTTTAACTCCTGGATTGTTTTGTTCATTTCCTTCTCCTGTTTTACTGTTTTTCCAGGAGATCTTTAAGGTACTTATGTGTTTCCTCTTTATGGGTTTCTACTTGTTTACTTTTGTATTTTCTGTTGTCCTGTATTTTCTTAAGGGAGTTGTTTATGACCTTCTTAACATCCTCCATCGTCATGATAAAATGTGAACTTAAATGTAGATCTTGCTTTTCTCGTGTGTTTGGATATCTAGTGTTTGCTTTGGTGGGAGATTTTTTGCTATGATGTACCCAAGTAGTCTTGATTTCTGTTGTTTGTGTTCCTGTGCTTGTGTCTAGCCATCTTGTTGTCTCTGGAGTTAGCTTGTTTTGCTCTTTCTGACAGTGGCTTGACTGTCCTGTAGACTCATGTGTCAGGACTGCTGTAGACCTGTTTTCCTGTTTTCTTTTAGCCAGTTATGGGAACAGAGTATTCTGCTCTCAGGCAGGTAGGTGCTCCTGTTCACTGGCTTTTAGCTGTCCCTATGGGCGGGAACCAGAAGGAAATTCCCATATTTCTCCTAGGGCCCTCTCTGAGGGGAGGGGGCACAGATGGCAGAAGATATTTTCCTCTTGAGTCAGGAATCTGGGCAGATAATAGCCTCCTCTGGTTCCCCAGGAGCGTGGGCTCCTCTGAAGATCAGTTCCCCACACTCAGGATTTGTGTGCATGGAGTTCTTTGACCAGATCTGTTCAGATCCAGGCACAGTCTGGAACATGGTTCTCAAGTAGCTTTACTCCTCCTATATTCCTGTGTCCAGAGTCACTATGCTGTTTTGCCTTGGGCCAGAGATGTGGGCAATGGTGGGCAGAATGGCAGTCTCTGTGCCTTGTAGGCTCGGTATTGCCCACACCCTGTGTGATCAGCTATCTCTCCACAGTTTCTAGGAGCAGATAGCTCTGGGTCGGGATCACCAAGGTTCAGGACCCAGCTAGAAACTGGAAGTGCCTGGCCCCAGAGGAGTTCTGCCTTTGGGTGTCCTGAGTCCACCAGTCAGGTCATTTACAGCAGAAAAGTTGGACTCACCTCTGGTCTCAGGCCTGAAGTCGATCCTTGCGCTGACTTTCAGCTCTCCATGAGAGTCACAACCAGAAATGTCCTGCCCCTACTACTCCTAGGTCACTATGCACAGGAGGCCCAGATGGAGCTAGGTGTTTTTTTTTTTCTTGAGTTAGGATTGTGAGCAGAGTTCTCAGGGGTTTCTATCCCTCTGACGGTCTTAGACTTTCCCACCCCACATGAGATTTCGGTGTAGAATACTGTTTGGACCAGTTCAGATGCAGGTGCATTTTGGACTGCAGGACTCCTGCAGCTTGACTGCTCCTATATTCATGTGTCTAGAGGCACAATGCAGTTTCCTCTTGGGCTAAAGATGTGGGCACAGGTGGGGACAAGTTGCAGTCTCTCCTTCCCTGAGGTCTCAGTATTGCCCACACTTCTGAGTGATCAGCTCGCTGTCCCAAAGAGTTTCCAAAGGAGTTTCAAATGTTCATTCCCTATCCTACAGTCTCCTGTCTTTCCTTTCTCCTCCAAATGTGTTGGGAAGACCCCACTCAAGGGAGGTACAACAGGCCCCTATCAGACAAAGAGGGCTGCAAACTTCTCTCTTAAAGGTAATCTCAGTGATTTTCATGTTCCACAAATGGATTAAGTCCTGCCCTCTCTCCACACGAGACTTTACTAGCTTTGCCAGCTGCCAAAGCAGAGCAGAGAGCTATGTCCACTCACAAAGACATTCAAAGATGTCCCACATCTCCAGCAACGTGCCTCATGCAATCTCTTTCAGGTAAAGTGAGTTTGAAACCTGATTCTGCTGACAAAGGGGAATTTCAGAACTTTCCTGTTAAACCAAGGACCTTCAAAGTGCTCCATTATTTAAAAATGGGCTTAAATCATCACTTATGGTCCAAGGGGGACAAAATACAGTCAGAAATCCCCAAGGGAACCTCATAACACACATAACAGCCCAAGCAGAGACAAAACTTTCTGCATGTACACTATTAGATCAAGGAACATTCACAGTTTCAAAAGGTGCTCTTTACAGATCCACACCCACTCAAGATGTGGTAGAAAATTCTGAGTCCACCCAAGGCACTCTTGTGCATTATGCACATAAAAAATGTGATTATCAAACTCACCATCTTCCCCAGTACTTCCAATGTCCCTATACAACAGCGAATTATTCAAATATCCTCTATCACCGAAAAGGAAACTCCTGAGTCGTCATCAAGCCCAAAAGAGCCAAGTTTATCTCAACACACAGTCAATGAGCCATGCAGACTCCATATTTATACAATGTGCAGAGAAGATAAACATCGCCTACCTCCTCAGTGGACTCTAGGTCATTCTGTCCTGAAAGGAGAGGCTCCAAAATTTTCCACATATACATCAGAGATGCTAGAATTTCCCAAAACTGAGCAGGATTCTCTGAGTAGTACTCTATCTCATAAAGAGACTGTGGGAAAAGAAACATCTACAAAAGGATATCTACCCACAGCCACATCGTTAGAAATGGCTTGTGGATGTGACACATGTACACAAGATTTTCTAGGACATATTCCATATGTAGAGAAGGTTATGGATCCAACCATATGTGAACAAGGAGTGGGGGAACATGATATGCAAACACCAGTGTCTGTAGCATTTTTGACATCTGAGGAAACAGATTCCTTGATTCCATTTGTGCAAAAGAATGCATATGACCTCTGCAAACTTCACGGGAAGCTATAGGAACTTCCTTATCTCCTCAAGATCAGCCATCTTCCCCAACTACAGAAGAAGCTACACATTCTTCCAAATATGCACAAACAGCTTACCAGTCCTTCTTTATACCCACAAACAGACCCAGAATGTCTGCCAAATACATCAAAGGCTCTGGATTTTACCTTATCTTCTGAAGGGGCCTTGGAACCTCTTTTGCCTATCAAGCAGGCTAGGGAACCTGACACTTCTATATGAAAGTCTGTTTCCATTTCTCCAGCAGAAGAAATTTTTCTTGGAACTTCCACAATTACACAATGATATCTAGAAACATCCTTTTCTGCTCATGAGTCTCTCAGACCTCTCACATATGTTAGTGATCCTCTAGGAGAGGTCACATCTTTAGCGGTAGCTCTAATAACTACCCCCTATTCTGATGTCACAGTCAGGATTTCTACACATATACATGGTACATTAAGACCTTCCTCATCTGAGAAGGATGTCGTAGGATCTACTGCATCTGAACAGCATGCTTTACAACTATCCCCATCTACCCAAGTAGATTTATTTCACATGTCCAATCTGGTGAGAAATTGTAGACATTCTCCCTCTACCAAAGTGGACCACAGGCATCCAGTTTCTAGAAACACAGGGTTAAGATTTGATCCTTCTTGGAGTCTTGAGAAATTTCTCCTCTAAGGAAGACAGTTGCAACCTTCCCCCTTCTGCCTAAAGGGATCTTGTGCCATCTTCTGCTACCAAAGAGACACCAAAAGCTACAACTACTCCTCAGGTTTTCCCCACACCTTCTCCATCAGTCCCAAGGGCCTTGGAATTTTCCAAAAATGATGAAGGAATTGTGGAAAGTTGCCAATCCTTACAAGGGCATGCTGGATATGTCATATCGTCCAAACATGCGCAAGTAACTCCTCATTCTTCCCAAAAGGCATGTTCACCACCTGCCCCACGATTTTAGGGAATTTCTTCACCCATCTCTATGGCTCCAGAAAGTGTTCTCCATGCTCAAAGTGATTTGACATTGTGCAAATTAGACTTCAAAAAAAACCTTTTTTATATTTACAAAGGTCTGAGGGAAAGTCCACATCGAAAAAAAACAAACAAACAAAAAAACAAAAACATTTAGACCTTGTGCCATTAGCCAAAGTATATCAGAAAAATTCCATGTCTTCTAAAGCATCTAATAATCAATCTGGCTCTAGCACTCCTCCTAAGAAATATTTACCATCAGCAATACAATCCCTAGGGACCATAGAAATAAAGGGGAATCTAGTAACTTTACCATCTGCCAAATTGTCTTCAGGAAGCTGTTCAGCAACTTTCAAAGAGCTCCAGATGAACCCAGAGAAAAAAGAACTAAAAGCCATCTTCGAGGGTATTTTCCCCAAGAACCACATATACTTCTTTTCTTTATTCCAATACAGAAGGCCAACTTCCGTCTCCCCATCTCTGATCTCTTCATCCTATTTGTCCTCCCTCCCAAATAGTTCTTTACTCTGACTACAGTTCAATTAGTAAACCATAGATATACGGAAGGAATAACTGAGAGGCAGTTGCTGTCAAGACAACACTTTTTACATCATAGAAGAAGCTAGGGCTCTCCAGGATACAAGAGATTTTTCATGGAGGGCCTAATAATGATGTCACAGAGAACTGCCATGGCCTACCTATAAACAGCTTTCCTTACATTGAACAGTTTCCAGAGTGCATTTTCCAGGTGTGTGTCCTGTGACACAGGGGATATCTTTATGTACTCCATATCTCTAAAGCTAGAGACTTCTCTTTGCTTCATTCGTGGTTATATGCTCTGAATTGATAAAAGTTATTCAGTGGCTTGAATGGGCTAAATGATCTCGAACATGGGGAGGAGATTCTTTCTGGATCATAATTCTATTACAAGGTCCATTCCTGTGACATAGACTTCAATTTTCTAGGTTTTCTATGTTTCCCAAAGGCCAGTATTTTCCTACAGACCTTTACTTAAATGACTATTGTATTACATTTTCATACTGTACACTCCTTGATAGGGGACTTCATATATATATTCCTGAATGTGCACTCAAAAATTTTGTTTTCCAATTACTTTTTTGCAATGATTTTGGCAACAAAGGTGTCACAGCTATAGAGTGAACAGAACAGTGTAAATATTGTGTGCCTACTTCAAATGATGAACTCGGAAATGCATATTTCATCCAAAAATTATGAGACATCTGTACAGCAAAGGACAACATGGACTATAGAATGAGGTTTGTAGTCCCATTAGCTCTATAATATCTACCTTCCAGTTTTCCCAGGGCCAGACTTGAGGTTTTGGATGTTTTACCATGATTCTTTCTTCAGGCCAAACATAAGATTCAGGAAGATGGGCAGGGAGAGGAATGGCTTGAGGTCTAGTGAAAACTCAACTTCAATAGTTTCATAAGAACAGTGCGGAGTCTATTCGGCATTGTCATTTGTGGTTTCTACATTTTTGAGCTAGTTGAGCAGAATCCATGTAAAATTTCACCCTAACACCTCATACCTGTAGAATATTAAATATATATATATATAATATATATATATATATATATATATATATATATATATATATATATCAGCCACCAAAACTACATAAGACTCTTGAAGCTAAGTAGTGCATGCCTCCAGGAACAGGATATATCTCTTTCCTGAGAGACACAGCTAGAGCATGTCAAGTACAAAATGAATGCCAGTGGCAAACCAGTAAAATGAAAACATAACTCTTGTTGGTAGATTTTGAGAAAGGATTACAGGGGCTGAAGGGGCTTTCAACCCAATAAGTACAAAGATGCCAACAAACCAGAGCTTTCTGGTACTAAACTCATATTCAAAGACTGTACATGGAGAGAACTATGGCTCAAACTGTATATGTTGCAGAGGATGGCTTTGGTGGGCACCAATGGAAGGAGAAATCCTTGGTCTTTCCTTGGTTTGACACCCAGTTCAAGGGAATGTCAAAGCACAGCAAGGGGTTTATAGAAAAAGGGGAAGGGACCAGTTAGGGAACTTTTTTGAGAAAAGGGAAAAATATTTGAAATGTAATGTAAAGTATCCAATTACAAAGTGATAATATTTGGTAAAATGTAAAAAAAAAAAAGTAAAAAAACCTGCCAGCTAATCACTCCTATTGACTCTGAACTCTAGAGAATCACTGTCAGGAAATGGCAGCCAGAGTAATGTTACTTGAAGGACAGAGATGGTGATTCTCAAATAGAAACATGTTTATCTCCCATATATCAGTGTCAGACACACACTGCACTGTAGGAATCTAAAGCATCAAGGAGTTCACACTGAGCTAAAGACACAATACTTGTCTTCCTTTTATCCTTTGGACCTTTATCTTCAGGGCAAAAAGAATAAAAGCCATGAACTCTCCTGAAACAATGGTCCCCTTCCTGACACCTGGCTTTTGGAATAAAGAAATTAATGATATAAACTCTCTGACTTCCAGGAACCATAAGAAGCAGGGAAGTCCAGATGCTTCTGAGAGGCTCCCAGCACCTGAATCCAATATGTGAAGGGCTAAGGTCAAGTCTGTGTCTTCAGTGAATCTATGCTACTCCTACTCCCTGATGACAGGAACTGGATATAGGTCTTTCCTGAGAGACACAGCTAGAGCATGTCAAATACAGAAATGAAAGCTACTGGCAAACCAGTAAATTTTGAAAGGGTCTCTTGTTGGTAGATTTTGAGAAAGGATTACAAGTGCTGGAGGGACTCAGTGAGATTTCCCATAATCCACATATTTCTTCCTTTTTTTATACCAAGACAAAAGGCCAGCTTCCTTCTCCCCATCTCTGACTTTGTCATCTTCTGTGTTCTCCCTCCCAAATGGCTGTTTACTCTGAATTAGTGGCCAAATAGTAAACACAATTGGTACTGAAGGCATATCCCAGAGGCTCTTGCAGACATGACAACACTTGTGACCTCACAGATGGAGCTAGGGCTCTCCAGGTTACAACAGATTTTTTTAGAGAAGGCCTAATGATGATGTCACTGAGAACTGCCATGGCGTCCCTGCTGAACAGCTTTTTCCTTACATTGACTAGATTCAGGTGCCCTTTCCAGGGTGTCTCCCAGACACAGTGGAAAGCTTTCGTCATTTCTATCTCTCAAAGCTGAGACTTCTCTTTCCTTCATATTAGTGGTTTCATGCTCTGAGGGAGAAAGTTAGTCAGGGGGGCTTGGCATGGGTAGTCAGATCTACAAGAACATGGAGTGCAGGAAATTCTTCTGGATAATAATTTTATTCCCAGGTCCATTCCTGTGACATATGATCAATTTCCTAGATTTTCTTTTTTTCCCAAAGGCCAGTATTTTTTCTATAGATTTTTAATTGTGAATGCTTTATTACATTTTTTGTACTTTCCATGATAGGGGGCTTTATCTATATTCCTCAAAGTGTACTTAAAAATTACATTATCCAATTGCATTTTTTTGCATTGATTTTGGCAACAAAGGGATTCCAGCTATAGAGTGAATATAACAGTGTTAATATTGTGTACCGCTGAAATGATAACCTCCAAAATCTTATTTTATCGACAAATTATCAGACATCCAGTAAAACAAAGCACAACATGGAGTATAGAATGTGTTTCTGTAGTCCCATTAGATATCAGTTCAGTAATATCTACTTTCCTGTGTTCCCATGGCCATACTAGGGGGTTTTGGATGTTCTACCATGATCGTTCTTCAGGACAAACATACAATTAAGGAGGATGTGCAGGGAGAGGAATGCCTTGAGATCCAGGAGAACATCAACTTCAATAGGTTAATAAGAACAGGAGGGAGTCTGTTTGACATCGTCATTTGTGGATTTTAAATTCTTGACCTATTTGCCCAGAATCCATGCTATGATTCCACCTAAACTCATATGCTTAGGATTGCAAAAAATCTTCACAGATGTCCTTTGCAAATTGACTTCTTTGTACTTTTGAATGCCCACTTTACTCATGCAGTTTGATTATCACTTGTCGTAAAAAATGTGATATTGGTGGTCGATTTAGAGGTTCACTGCCTTTCTCTGATAGGACAATGAGTAGATTTTATGGAAAAGTGGAAGACCAGGATTTGAAGAGTGAAATGGTTGAACAGTTCTTCCAAATGCTAATCTCTGAGCATTAGAAGAAACCTGGGGTTTATTCAAAACATGCTATTATATGGATGAATCCCTCCCTCATGGAATGCAGCAGGCCCAATCAAAAACATAAAAAAACAAAAAAAATAAATAAATAAAAACAAAAATAAAAACAAAAAACCCTTTCAATACTTCCCTGGACTCTAATGAGAGTTTTCACAGTGTTTTTTGATGTCTTGTTCATCATTTCCAACTGCACAGAATTCTGAGTTGTATATGCACAAGAAAGATTGCACACTATTTATAAAACTTTGACAACTAATTCAGAGGTTTTGGCTATAAAAGCTGGGCTATTCCATGACAGCATTCCTAGTGAGAGGTAAAATTAGGGGCAAAGTTCCTAGCAGAGATTTTTAGTTTCTCTTTCAGTAGTTCAGTCCATTGGAGAAGCTTCTACTCACCCAGAAAAGGTATCAATAATAATAAGCACGTACTTTTACCCTATCCTAGCAGTGTATGTGTCAGTTAAATCAGGTTCCCATCATTCATCATAGTGTTGGCCACTCATATGGAATTCTTCTGTCAAATGAACTCTGTCTTGTATTTATATAAGTATAAACCTGACATCTGGATTAGACATTCCCTGTCATGCTGTCCAATGTAGGTCGGTGCAGCATACATTGGTGCTCGCAATTCACAGAGTTCTGTGGACCCAAGACAAGTACCTTGGTAAAGCTGAGATACCAGAAACCTGCCCATGGTTTCTGGAAGAATGATCTTTCCTTCTGTTGATCAGTACCTTCCTGTTACTTCAAGGAATCCATGTGCAGGATCTGTTTGCAGAGTCCAGATCATATTTACAACGTGAAGTCTCTCAGGTAGCAGTGGCAAGGATGTCACCAGAAGGTCAGTAGGATCACTGATCTTAGGGACATTGTTGGGCATCTATGTCAGTGATCTGTCACCTTTAGTCTCCATGCGTCACGTCTTTGATGTCAATAGCGTGAAGCATAGCAAATAATAGGGGAACCATCCTCTCAGAGAGCCAAAAATTTCCTTTGTTCTTAATGTCCTTTCCTCAGCAATGAGGACAATTTTGTCTGTGTCTTATACCATAGACTTGTTGAGTATCCAAAGCAAAATGTCTGTCAATGAAGTTGACAGGATTCCCTTTTCCCCATTTGACCTCCTGAGTCAGGGTGACAAATCAGTCTGTTCTCTGGCCCTAAGTACCTTGGTCTAAGACTTGTGCCAAAATAATTTCAATAGCAGTAACTGTTGAAGCTCCTTGGTAACTCGCTCCATTTTTAATGAAAATACTCCCAACTGTGTTAACTATTGCATTAGTTTCTTTCATGGAAAGGGTTTGGCGGGAGTCCATTAGGTCTGTCCAGATAAATTGGACCATGGTTGTTATCTCAGGACAGTCAGTGATGAGCATCTGTGGGTCTACAGCACACAACAGGGTAACAGGATTTATGTCAAGTGGGTTTTTCCAACTACACTCCAGCATGGTACAGAAATAATATCTGTTAGTGTGCAACAGGGACATATAGAAGCCAGGGTCTCAAGAATATGGAGGCCAAGTTTACAACAGAGGCAAAGGGACACCCTTTCAGAGCCTGCCCCACATGTGGCCCATACATATACGGACACCCAATTAGACAAGATGGATGAAGTAACAAAGAAGTGCAGGCCGAAAGGTATCGGACATAGATCTCTCCTGAGGGACACAGCCAGAATACAGCAAACACAGAGGAGAATGCCAGCAGCAAACCACTGAACTGAGAAGGGGATCCCCGTTGAAGGAATCAGAGAAAAGAACGGAAAAGAGCTTGAAGAACCGAGACCCCATATGAACAACATTGCCAGCCAACCCAGGGATAAGCCACTTCAATGGGAATAGCTCCAACTTCTCAAGTAGCATCCTACCGCCTAGGTCCTGCTATAACCCCAATTGTTAAGGAAAACCTAGTTAATAAAGATGGGGAGAAAAAGAAGAAAAAGAAAGGAAACATTTCTCTTTCCTTTATTCTCAACACTGTTAAATTCGCTTCCTTCCATCAACTACATTTAAATGTCAAACGATCAGGTTGTTATTTTTACATTAGAGAAGAGTTGATTACTATCTTTTAAAATAAAATGTGGAGATTTTCTGTTGTGGAAAGAAATGGGGCCGAGTAGAAAAAAAAAACAAGAAACATGGACAGACTGATAGACAACCAATCCATTCCCTATTTTCAGACTGCGTCAGACACTAATAACCGTTTCCTGTGAAGGATCCTGCATGACTGATCAGGGTTGCAAGAAACACTTGTCCAGTTGGTATATTTATAATGTATAGAAGAACTCTCACATGAATATTTTATTTTTCTCACCATCTCTGAAATGGATATTCTGGAAAATGATTCACTGATGGTGAGAAAATTTAACTCTTGTCCCCCAAAATGGAATAGACTATTTTTTTTATATTTGTCTGCTAAATTTGTGTACTTATGAGAAGAGCACTTAAGATATTTACTGGATAATATTAAGACAAGCATCACATCTTCTAGAATAATATGAAAGCTATAATCATGACTAGTGGAGATTCTATATGATGTGGTCCCAGAAAACATATCTCCCTTTTCAAGAGACTACTGCTGAGTTGAGTTATTTCATGTGATCTTGAATAATCAAGACAGAACACGTCATGATACCATAAGTCTATCCTGAGGATGAAATTATATTAATATTTCCCTTTTTAGTAGAGCCTGAATGAAGAACTTATCAAACAATGTGAAATTGTCGTTTGCCTTCCTGACTCTAGACACCAAACTGGGGTCTGCAGTGGATATAAAACCACTGAAGTTTGAGGGTTCTGTAGTTGTTAGGATGAAGGACCATTGTGACGTCAATGTTCTAAGGCATGTGTTATCCGAGAAAAGGACACGTGCATTTCATTTTCTCTCCCTGTGGCTTTAAAACATAATTTTTTTGTACACAGGTGACACCACAAATGTTTGTAATGAATTAAATTTTCACAACTATACATATACATATAGATGTAGATATACCTATACGATATAGAAGAGATAGGAGACAGGTACATGGATGTATGGACAGATAAATAGATGATAGATAGATAGATAGATAGATAGATAGATAGATAGAGATATGGATAGATGGGTGAATGGATGAAAATTAGATGGATGGCAGACGGAGTTACAGATGGACAGAGAGATAGATAAACCTATGCATAAGAAGATACTGGTCTATAATATTGTTAAATCCATATGAATCTTTAAATATTGTCAATTCTTACTTTTTTAAACATAAAGTTCATTATGAAAAAAGGAGCCTTTTTTAGCAGTGAGATCCTGATAGCTGAATAGATAAAAAATCACAAGGAACTTTGAATGGTTGCGTGCTTTACTGACAGAGAATCAGAAATCTTCAAGTTCTGTTCTTGAAATAAAGAGAGGATGGCACAGCCTCAATATGAAATTTTATAGAGTAAAGCCTAGATTAATCTAATAAATTTGTAAATTAAAATTATTACCTATTAAATTAGTTAAATTATTATTACTAAATAACTCAAAGTATTTGAACTTATACCCAATTTGTTTGCTCTTGGTCCGTCAAGTTTTAAGACAAACACAGTAAAACAAATCAAAAACAGAAATACAAGGCACTTTTTTAAATCTCCCGGAACTGGATATTTCTGGTTTGTGTATAAAGATTCCATCCACCGGTTATCTTGTCTGAGCATTCCTCCTCCAAGACTCGGTTTGGTTCCCAATGTTGACTTTCATTGGCTCACACATCTTGTAACCCTATCTTCAACTGACCCTGCATCCTCTTCTGGTCTTCATGGAACGTCCACTTTACCTTCAAAAATTAAAATAATTTATAGGAATATTAGCATTCACTTCATCCTATCCTATGGTAACACATCTTAAAAGATATTGAAATTATTTATAATTTTGTACACTTGTAATTAAGTGAAGCTTCACTTAATAAAATAAAATACTATAAAGATTCATAAATTCATTAATCCAGCCATAACTGGCACATCAGTCATATAGAAGGACATTCTGGATTATGCGGTTGA
This sequence comes from Rattus rattus, assembly GCF_011064425.1. Classification (NCBI taxonomy): domain Eukaryota; kingdom Metazoa; phylum Chordata; class Mammalia; order Rodentia; family Muridae; genus Rattus; species Rattus rattus. Next base: position 380,583 of record NW_022651194.1, read on the forward strand.
TAATGATTATATCATGAGGTAAGTGATGTTATAGTCAGCATATATTACTCTGATTTTGTATGAGAGGTTCAATGGAATATGTCTTCCATGATACACTGCTTCTGGTTAAATGTAAGAAGGCCTAAGTTTAACTCTATATTTTCCTTCATATCCAGCCTTGGATTACCTTGTAGAGATCAACCCCTTTCAAAACAACATAATTTGAAGTCCAGATTTATTCTAACTTTTCAGTAAGTAGAAAAATATGTCTTGCAAAAGATATATCATATGTCCCATGTAGAAATTATCTCCATTTTTAAATCTCTAATTGTGTCTATTCTAGAAAATACATATGACACAATCAGTGAAGTTTGATTATCATCTGCTTAACACCTAATATCCATGTGTAGGTGATATAGGAAATCCTTGTCTTTCTGGGTTGAGGATACCTAACTTGGGATGTTAATTTTCCAATTCCATCTTTTGCCAGTCAATCACATGATGCCATTTCCTTTAACAATTGGGTAATAATGGAATATGTAAATTATCAAATTTTATTTGTTCATTCTTTTTTTTTTTGAGAGGCATCTAGGTCATTTCCAATTTCTGGCAATTGGGAATAGAGCAGCATTAAATATGGTAGAGAAAGTATCTCTCTGATATTATGATATTAGCTTTGGGTGTATGTTGAAGAGTGGTATAGCTAGATCCTGAGATAAATTGCTTCCCAGTTTTCTGAGGAAACTACACACTGATTTTCACAAAGAATGAAAAGGTTTGCATAGATTTATTGGATACCATCTTTTTTGTTTCTTTACAAACTTTGTACATTTGTCCTCTGTATGATGGATTTTTGGTTAAATATATTTTCCCATTGTGTAGGCTTTTGATTTGATTAATGACAGTGTCTTTTGGCATGTATAGCTTCTTGGATAAAGGAGGTCCCATTTTTATAAAATTTTGGTGTTAGCACTTTCAATAATAGAGTCTTGTTCAGAACGATGTCTCCTCAGTCAATGAGTTCACGATTATCCATTCCATACTCTCCTATCATACTGAGTATATCTGGCTTACTATGGTAGTTTTTGATGCATTTGGAGTTGAGTGTTTTACAGTTTATAAATCTATTTTTAATTCTCCTGCATGCAGACATTTGATGAGAAATCCATCATAAGTATGTAAATTTATGTCTGTGATATCAGGTCAAAATCCTCTTATCACTGTGTCTGTTTTGTACCAATACCATAATTTTACTATATCACAGTGTTTTTAAATACTCTCTCTCTCTCTCTCTCTCTCTCTCTCTCTCTCTCTCTCTTGTGTGTGTGTGTGTGTGTGTGTGTGTGTGTGTGTGTGTGTGTGTGTGTGTATTTAATTCCATTTGAAATTGAGATTATTCCAATCAAGATCTGTGAACTCTACTGGGATTTTGATGGGGATCACACTGAATCTAATGAATACTTTTGGTAGAATGACCATTTTTTTCTTAGACATTCTCTTTACCTACATTTCAAATATTATTCCCTTTCCTGGTTTCTCCTCCAAAAAAACCCTATTCTATCCCCGCACCCCTTACTTCATGAGGGTGCTCCCGCAACCTACCTACCCACTCCCTCCAGCCTCCCTGAACTGTCATTCTCCTATACTGAAGCATCGAGTCTTTGTAGTAGCAAGGACCTCTCCTCCTATTACTGCCCAACAAGGCCTCTTCTGCTACATTTGTGGCTGGAGACATGGGTCACTCCATGTGTACTCTTTGGTTGGTGGTTTACTCCCTGGGAGTTTTGATTGTTTGATCCTATTCTTCCTATGAAACTGCAAACACCATCACATACCTCAGTCCTTTCCCTAACTCCTCCAATGGGGACCCCATTCTCAGTGCCGTGTTTGGCTGCAAGGATCTGACTCTGAATTTCCCAGGCTCTGATGGGCTTATCGGGTGACAGCTTTTGTCAGCCTGCAACTCTTGGCATCCCCAGTAGTGACTAGGTTTGCTGTGTGCATGTAGCATGGATCACCATTTCTGGCAGTCTCTGGATGGGCTACCCTTCAGTCTCTGCTGCAAAATTTCTGTCCTTATTTCCTTCTGTGATTATTTTGTTCCCCCTTCTAAGAAGGACTGAAAAATCCACACTTTGGTCTTTCTTCTTGAGCTTCATGTGGTCTGTAAATTGAATCTTGTGTATTCCAAGTTTTAAATTAATATCCACTTCTCAGTGAGTACATATAATATGTGTATTTACTGATTAGGTATCCTCATTCAGGATGATATGCTTTACTCCCATTCATTTTGTTAAAACTTTCATGAAGTCATTGTATTAATAGCTGAGTAACAATCTGATATGGAAATATACCACAGTCTCTGTATCCATTCCTCTGTTGAGTGACATGTAGGATATTTCCAACTTCTGGCTATTATAAATAAGCCAGATATGAAAATAATGGAGCATGCGTCCTTGTTTATGTTGGAACATATTTAGGATATATGCCAAGGAGTTATTGATGGGTCCTCAGATCAAACTATTTTTTTTTGGTTCTTTTTTTTCGGGGCTGGGAACCGAACCCAGGGCATTGTGCTTCCTAGGCAAGCGCTCCACCACTGAGCTAAATCCCCAACCCCCAAATTATAATTTTATGAGGAAATGACAGACTAATTCCCACATCATTTCTTAAAACTCTTCTAAGATCAAGAGTCGACAAATGGGACCTCGTAAAATTGCAAATCTTCAGTAAGTTGAAAGGAAACTGTCCTTAGGATGAAACATCCAGTAACACATTGTGAATAGATAGTTACCAATCTTACATCTGATGGAAGACTAATGTCCAATACATACAAATAACTCAAGAAGTTAGACTCCAGAAACTCAAATAACTCTATAAAAAATGGGATACAGAGCTCAACAGAAAATTCTCAGTTAGGAATATTGAATGGCAAAGAAGTAGCTAAAGAAGTGTTCAACATCCTTAGTATCAGGGAAATGCAAATCAAAACAGCCCTGGGATTCCAACGCACACCAGTCAGAATGGCTAAGATAAAAATCTCAGGTAAAGGCAGGAGCCAGCGAGGATGTAGAGAGAGTTGTACACTCTCCTTTGTTCGTGGGATGGTAAAATGGTTCACCCACTCTGGAAATCAGTCTGGAGGTTCCTTAGAAAAGCTCTGGTGGATAGGGCTCTGTAAACATTCTTTTGCAGACAGAGTAGTAGGAATTGGATGAGGAACAATTGGAGGTTGGGCCTGGAGGGGGATAACTACTGGGATGTAAAAAAAAAGCCTAAATCAACAACAACAATAATAGTAAATAATATAACAGTGAAGAGAAAGAAGAATGGAAGGAGGAAGTTTAGGAGGAGGAAGGTGAGAAGAAGAAGAAAAATAGAAAATCTTCATGGAAAGGAAATGGTAACCTCAGAGAAGATGCCACGCAGTTAATCTTCTATCTTTTGAAAAAGAATTTTTAAAAACTTTTAAATAGCTGTATTGCTACATGCATTTTATTCCAGTCCTTGAGCTGAGTAGGTAGCTGAGTGATTTCAAAGCCAGCCTGTTCTGCAGAGCCAGCTCAGGTACAACCAAGATTAAATATAGAAGGAAACCATCAAAAGAAAAGGGCTGGTAAAACTGTTCTTGAGCAATAATCCATGTCCCAATATTGGAAACAGACAAATCTTGACATCATTCGGTATATGCTTATATGTTTAGAGTTAAATATGCAAATAGGGTTATGGAATCTCCCTCTGTGATTTAAACAAGTAAATATCCCCTATGTTATGGCATAGGTAACCCTGAACAAAGTTCTATAGAAGTCATTGTATTAATATGTGAGGATGAAGCATAGATTGCCTTGGAGACTTTAAGATGTTGATACTGTCTGAGTCATCTTGGATACTTGCCAAAGCAAGCTGCTAATGGGGAATAAACTCAGCCCAAAAGAAAGATGAGATTTGTAGTCAATAAAATTGAAAAGTGGTGGAGATCCCAAGAATGCTTGGAAATCAAACATGGTGATTAAGTGTTTCGAGTTCGTCTAGCGGGTGTTTAGACTTTCCTTCATCTAGTATTCCCATTTTGTCCCATTTTTACCCCTTTTGGAATGGTAATGTATATTTTGTGTCAATGTGTGTTGAAAGTAAGTGATCCCATTTTCATTTTTACATTACAGATAATTACTGTAAGTAGATTGCACGAGTGTCAGAAGAGACTTGGGACTTTCAAACAGGACAGACACTGTGATAGGCTATGATGACCCTTGAAGTTGGACTATGAGAGCCACAGAATAAAATGTGTGAGTGGGAATTAAAGTGGTTCTTGTAGGCTACTCTAGAGTGTCAATATTAAGAATTCTGGTTAAAAGTAGAGCAAATGTCACTTTTGCAAGAAGTGTTTTTATTCTGGCAGGGAGGGGTTGAGGGAGTTCTGATGTTTAAGAAGCTTCCAGCCATACCAAATGTCACTTTTTGTTTTGCTGCCTTGGGATCTGGGTGCCTTGCATAGCTTAGAATTCTAAGCTATCTCTCCTGTCAGCACACTACCAAGTCTCTTGCCTCAATGATAATGTATTAAACTTCTGAATTGTAAGCCAGAACTAATAAATATTTCCAAATTCAAGAGTTGTTATAGGCCCTGTGTGTCTTCATAGTAATAGAACTCTAACTAAGAAAAATAATATGAAATACAATTTCCCATCTTTGAATAAAGAAACTGAAGAAAATATGAGAAGTTTGAAATATGCCCTATGCTTATATTACCAGTAAGACTAATATAGTAAAACAGCCATCCTACTTAAAAAAGAATCTACAAATTGGAATGAAATTCCAACAAAATTTCAACCTAATTCTTTTTCGGACGTTAAAAGGACAATATACAATTGCATATGGAAAAGCATTATATCCAGGATAGCTAAAACGATTCAGTACAAAAAAAAAAAAAAAAAAAAAAGGAAATCCAACCCTATTACAATCCCTGATTACAAGATCTTTTACAGAGCTGTAATAACAAGAGTCAGATGCAGATATGTGTACCCAACCAAAGAACAGAATCTTCTGACCCCTCTGCTTGAATTAGGGAAAGGCTAGAAGAAGTTGAGGAGGAAGGTGACCTTGTAAGAAGACCAGCAGTCCCAATTAAGCTGCCCTCCTAGATTCCTCAGACACTGGGTGACCAACCAGGCAGCACACACCAGCTGACATGCGGCCCCCATAGCATATACAGCACAGGAATCCCAGGTCTGGGTTCAATCAGCGAAGATGCACCTAACCCTCAAGAGACTGGAGGCCCCAGGAACTTTAGAGATCTGCTGGGATGGATGGGGAAGGGACATCTTCCTGGAGGCAGGAAGGGCAGGGATGATGTATGGGATATGGTACAGTCCAAGGGTGGACCAGGAGGGTAATGAACCTGGAGTGTGAAAATAAAGAGGTTAATAATTTTAAAAAGACACATGGTGTGAGCATTAAAGCATACAGTATGAGAAGTGAAATCCAGTCTAAGATCCAGACATAAATCTACACACTATGAATACATTATTTTTCATGGAGAAACTAGAAATACACAATGGAAAAAGAAAACATTTTCAACAATATTTATGTTCTTACTGGATTTCTACATGTATAAAAATGGAAATAGAACTGTATCTATCATCCTGTGCAAAACTCAAGTCCAAGTTGATGAAAGAGCTCAACAAAACACCTGACATAGTGAACATTGTAGAAGAGAAAGTGGGAAATAGACTTGAATGCATTAGCACAGGAAAGAATTTCCTGAACAGAACACCAATAAACCAGCAATACGATCATTAATTCAAAAAATATTACTTCATGAAACTGAAAATCTTCTGTAAGAGAAAGAACAGTCAGTAGGTGGAAATGGAAGTTCGTAGAATTGGAAAAGATTTTCACGAACTCCCCATCTGGCAGTGGGATAATATCCAAAATATATACATACTTGAGAAGCTAGATGTACACAAAGTATCCCAATTACAGAATGGAAAGAGACTTTACACAATGCAATCCTGAGTTGCTGAGAAATACAAAAAGAAACATTCAACTTCCTTAGCCAACAAAGAAATGAAATTAAAACTACCATGAAATCCTAGTTTATAACTGTCATAATGACTAAGAGTAATAATAAAAGTGATAGTTCATGTGGTTCAGGGGAAACTCTTTGTTGGTTGCGGTGCAAACTTCTACAGCTATAATGGAAATTAATATAGCAGTTTCTCAGAAAGTTGGAAATCAATCTTCTTAAAGGCCCAATCATACTACTCTTTGGCATATCCCCATAGGAGTTTCCATTTTACATCATGGAACCTGTTAAACTTTATACATCATGGCTTTACTCATAATAATCATAAACTTGAAACAATGTGTTTATTCCTCAACCAAAAATTAATAAAGTGCGGCAGATTTGTGTAGTGGTATATTACTCAGCTGATATAAACAATGGCATTATGAAATTTGCAGAAAAATATATGTAACCCTAAAAAAAGACTTGAGTCAGGTAATCTAGTCCTAGAACTATAAGATTGTACGTATTCCACCACACATGCATATTAACTGATAAGTAAATACTAAATTACAATTCATAGACCTTGAAAGGTTAGGTAAAGAATGGGGCTATAGGAATCAAATCACTTCTTTCTGTGAAATTCACATTCATGAGCTATTATATTCTAATCAAACTGCTATGTCAGCTCCCATAATGTTGGATTAAAAGCTAATTGCTTTTTGTTTGTAGTAAGTAAATGGGCAAATAATGTGTCTGCATGTACTAAACACGCATGTAATGTAAGCATAGGTTTGCTCTTTATGAAACAAGAACTACCATTTATAATGTGAAAAAATGCATCTATTAAAGTAAATTGTTGGTTATATAACAGCTATTAATTCATGGTCTGAGTAATGGCTTAAATCACCAAACCTTGAACAATAAATAAGAATTTCTTGTGAGGTAGAGGTTCTCTCAAGCATCTTCAAGTAAATCGTTCTAAAATATATTCCTTCAAAATTCTCCTAAATACACTTATCATGAAATATTCCACATCACAGTAAATAACTCCAACATATTTTCATTTGCTCAAAACAAGACATTGTCTTTCTTTTCTTCCTGCTCTCCCCATAATCTGTCTACTACCAAACACATAAATTTCCAAAGTAGCTCTCTGATATGAATCTTTTTCATTATCACTGAGACTACTTCCAGATTGACTTCAAAAACATCCTTCAAATCTTTCTCTGTATCATTTCATAATACATAAGTAAACAGAGTCCTTCCTATATACATAGTGAGTTAAACAAACTTATTAAAACTATTCAATGATTTCTAAGACATTTTCCATAAATAAAAATTTATATATCTTACATTGTTTCTGTATGCCAATAAGTGATATTTGACTAAGCTTCAGCTTTATGAGGTGCTCTCTTCCATCACTTAATCTATACAATCTGCTTTCACATATACTTTTTGTATATGTCAAGCTCTTTTTCCTTTAATTGACCTTATATTTATTGTAATATTGCCCGAAATATAGTTCAATTATTTTTCATCTAATTTAACCTAACTGTCACTTCCTTAGGACAATATCCATGACCTTATTTCTAAGATAGATTCTTCAATTATTTGCATACAGTCAACTCCAACACACTTATTTATGCATTCATTACTTTCTTTTTCCTTATTTCTTCATGCAATTTTTATAAAAGAAAGCTCATAATACTTTTTTATTCATTCCTAATCTATACCACTATTATGGAGCCTGGTACATAAATGGAGACTTACTATTTATTACATGATTCAGTAAGTTGTAAAAATAAACTTTATACTATTCTTTGTTTTAATGAATATGCATTCCATGAATTGGTTAAACCATCATAAAGTAATTATGTGAGTTCATAAATATATTACAATTCAATGACCTAGATGACATTGCCTAAACATTTTTATTTGTCAACGATAGTCTATTTCATATACAACAGCAATGCTTTGTTGACTGAGCAATTATCTCAGGTAGGAATACGTTTGACATGAAAGAATAAGATACCTAATTTTAATAATTCATAGCACCCATGTAAAAATGCCATGTGCCATTCAATTGTGGTCCCATCTCTGAATATACAAAGATATGATCATTCCTAGGGGCTTACTGGTCGCGGAGTCAAATTTCACTTGTGAGCTGTTTCAGTGAAAGATTAAAAACCAAGAGGACCCAAAGCTGTATTTCCAGAGGTGAACCTGTACCTCATCTCTCTGTCCCCAGATCCCACCAGGAAATGGCTGGATGTCCAGGAGTGCAGACACACTCAAGATAACAGGAGAGACTACCACTTTACCGGGGGAATTGCCTAGAGCCCTCAGAACCAAGGAACAGAGGGGCAGTCTGCTACAGGATATTTTTGGTTTCTATCTATTCCCTGTAGCTGAACCTGATCCACAACTCTTGGTACACAAGATGCATCAGGAGAGAGCTGGTCTCCCTGGAGTCCTGACACACAGGCTTACAGGAGGATCAATAAATTGTCAGAGACAGTAAAACCAGCTAACCCCAGAGATAATGAGATGACAAGAGGGAATTATAATAGCGTAAGCAACATAAACCAAGGCTATATGACATCATCAGAACCCAGTTCTCACACCAATGCAAGGCTAGGATACACTCAACACAGCAGAAAAGAAAAAGAAATGTTTGTACTTCAAATCACTTAACATGATGATGTTAAAGGATTTATGAAGGACATAAATAACTCCATCAAAGAAATACAGGACAACAGATGTTAAGAGATAGAAGCCCTTATAGAGGAAATACAAAAATCCCTTAAAGAATTACAGGAGATCATAATCAAACAGGCCGAGGAATTGAACAACCCATCAGGAAGTAAAGATTTAAACAGAAACAACAACAACAACAACAAGAAAAACACACAAAGAGAGACACTCACGATATGGAAAACATGGGAAAGAGATTAGGAGTAAAAAATGCAAGCATCTAACAACAGAATATAAAAGATAGAAAAGATTCTCAGGGGCAAAAGATACCATAGAAAACATTGACACAACTGTCAAAAAATGCAAAACACAAAAACCTCCTAACCCAAAACATCCCAGAAATCCCAGACAAAATGAGAAGATAAAACCTAAGGATTATAGGTATAGAAGAGAATGAAGCCTCCTATTTTGAAGGGCCAGTAAATATCTTCAGCAAAATTATACTAGAAATGTTGCCTAAACTAAAGAAAGAAACAACCTTAAATATATGAAAAGAATAAAGTATTCCAAAAAAGCTGGACCAGAAAAGAAATTTCTCCCATCACATAATAGTCAAAATATAAAGTGCAGAAATCAAAGAAAAAATATTAAAAGCAGTAAGGGAAAAAGGTCGAGTAACATAAAAAGGCAGACCTATCCAAATTCCACCAGAATTCATAAAAGATATTATGAAAATTAGCAGATTCTGGGCATATATCACACAGATCCTAAAAGAAGAAAAATTTCAGCCCATGCTACTATAAAAACTCTCAACTACATAGATGGAGATACCAAGATATGCCACGACAATAGCAAATTTACAAAATATATTTCCTCAAATCCAGTCCTTCAAAAGATAATAGATCTAAAATTCCAGCACAAGGAGGGAAACTTCATCCCACACAAAGCACAAAAATAATTGATTTTGAAAAAACACAAAAGAAGTTAAAAAGATAGCCACAGATATAATTTGACATCTAACAAAAAAATAATAGAAAAAAGCAACAATTGGTCCCAAATATCACTAAACATCATATGACTCAATTCAGATATATATGACCCAGCATATTGCTGCATAAAGTAAACACAATTCAATGACAACGACAAATACTTCCTCAGAGTGAAAGGCTGGAAAACAATTTCCCAGTAAATGTGTCCAAGAAAGAACCTGGCATAACCATTCTGATATCAAATAAAAGAGACTTTCAAGCAAAAGTTATGAAAAAGGGTAATGAAGGACATTTCATACTCATAAAATGAATAATATACCAAGAAAAACTCAATACTGAATAACTATGCTCCAAATTGAAGGGCATACACTTTCATCAAAGAAACTTTACTAAAGCTCAAAGCATACATTATACCGCATACAATAATAGTTGGACATTTCAATACCACTCTCATAAATGGACAGATCATCGAAAGAGAAGCTAAGCAAAGACACAAAAAAACTAACAAGGTATGAACCAAATATATTTAACAAATATTAATACAACCTTTCATCCTAAAACAAATAATATACCTCTTTGCCATGGGCCAGCCCTAAGATTGATCTTCTTTCCCCTGTTGGTTCTTCTTGAGGCAGCTGTGGAGGAAGAGTGTTAGCAGAGGGTAAGACGTTGTCTTACGAGATATGTGGTAATATTTTGTCTTACAAGATATTCCGGTTTGCTGTATAATAATAAGTTTACTTATCTAAGTCTAAGTTACTATGTTACTGTACCTGATTTACTTATCTATGTCTAAGTAACTATGCTTTGCTAGTGTAACTGGTCTGCCTGGTGAGACCAGAAACTGCAGTCTCTGGCACTTACCACCTCATTCTAAAACAGCAGGAGATATAGTAGAGGATTACTTGCTGGATTACTTTTCCCTTTTGTCCTTATGCTTCTTGCTTGTCAGGCTAGGGAGAAGCTTGGAGCAATAAACTTCTATTAAACCATGAGAAGTGCATAGCAATTACATAAGTAAAAATTTTACATAAATAAATATGCATAAACATATAATTTCACACCTGGATTCAATAAATGTGCATTGATACATTTCCACTCAAATTCAGTTGGGCTCAACTTACATGCAATCTCACAATTTCATTCTCACACACACACACACACACACACACACATATACACATACATTCTCATAATTACATACTTACACAGACATCCGTAATTACATATGCATTTGGAGCAAAAGACCAAGGACCAGTGCAGAAGGATGAACTCCAATCTTTATTACAGAGAGAAAGAAATCGCTTCTACCTTTTTTTTTTTTTTGGTTTTTTTTTTTTTTTTTTTTTCGAGCTGGGGACCGAACCCAGGGCCTTGCCTTCCCTAGGCAAGCGCTCTACCACTGAGCTAAATCCCCAACCCGGGCTTCTACCTTTTTTTAATACTAAAGAATTAAACCAAAGTTTGTAAAGGAAAGGCTTGTTCCTTTTAACAAGACTAAGCCTGCATTGCTATTAAGAAATGATCTTTTCTGTCCCATGGTAAGGAGAAACCTGCCTGCACCTTCTGTTCTTTCCAGCTTCTTCTTTTTTTCCTCTTTTCCCCTGCATTCTGCAGATTGCTCTCTTATGTTACATAAGTTATTCCTCTCTACATTTCTTCTCATCCCATATCTTTTTGGCTCAGTTCTACTAAGCTCAGTTCTCCTTAGCTTAAAGCTGGCTTTTCAGCTCTGCCCCTCTCCAGCTCAGTCCATCTGTCTCTGTCCTTCCAGTTCAGTCCTTCTCTCTCAGTCCTTCTGGGTGTCTTCCCTTTCTCCTCAGCACTTAAACATCTTTCAGAATACATGACCACGTGTTACAAAGTTCATCATGAAGTCATATGAAAGATCAAAGCATAAACTGAAAAAAATTTACAACTGAGAATGTTTACATGAATATCCATCAGGAGAAATTATCTGGCTAAATGTTCATCACCGGTGTCAGCTCTACAGGCTCACTGAAGATCCAAAACCATAGTTGATAGAGAAGTTATTTACAGATAAACCCAGTCAATATCTTATCCTCTGTCCTTGCACCAGTAACAAATCATTTTTTCTGTTTTTATGTCTCTTGATAACTGTTTTGCAACCTCTTGCAATGTGTTCTAAGTAGGATGAAGACTGTTTACTATCTCAGAACAATTAACTGTGACCCCTGAGAGACTGGCAGAGTTGTCACTGCAACTTTGACTATTACAAAGAGACTTATAGCAGTCCCACTATAAAAGAGCTTAATAACCATTGATATAATTTTAGGAATTATTGTAGGATCATTATTAAGAATAAAGAATTCGTCTATTTGTCTGTATAGCATCACTACAGGACAGTACAACTTCATAAGCCTGCAGCAATCTGCTCCAAATGGGTGTGCTATTATTCAATGATTGTTACATATGTCTAATAATGACAACAGGAATAACATTTTAATAGCAGGAAACATTCCCAAAATGAATCCCTTACAGCCTTGCTTAATAAGGGCAAACCAGTTGTGCGTTATAAAATAATCCGAGGCTGTCCATCTGAGGATGATCACCTGCTACTAATTAGCTTGTCCTGTTATGGCTCGTGACACTTTCTTCTCAGTCCCACATGGTACCTTCTCCAAAACTGACAATGTGAACCATCACAAAACAGGCCTCAGCATATGCAAGAAGATTGAATTAATCCCATGCATCCTATGAGATAACTAAAGACTAAGAATGGACTTCAGTAACAACAAGAACAACCAAAGACCCACATATACATGATAGCTGAGGAAGTGACTTACTCGAGGAGAACTTGTTCAAGAAAGAAATAAAGAAAAAAAAAGTACTGACAAGTGAGGCAGCTCCTGACAGGCCCAGGCATACCTCGCGACTGCCCCGTGGAGACCTCGCGTCTGCCCCATGCCGACCTGGCTACTGCCCCGTACAAACTCGAGGACAGCCCCTCTCGAGCTTTGCTTGTTTCCTGAGATCATTCAAGATTTCCCTGCTTGCCTTCCGGACCTGTCCAGGGTTCTCGGGAGAGAGAGCCATACTCAAAGGATACAGCCCAACTGATGCTCACCAGGACTCACCACTGGCAAGTACGTTCACTGCCCCTTCACGGGGTAGTAGCCCATTCGCCATTTCTTGTTCAATTTCCTTAACAACTAAACGGCCAGATGTGTGGAGAGAGGCCAGCGAGCCTCATCCCGGACTTTACCCTCTGACAATGCACCAATGATTTCCCAGCCTCCATGGACTGGGATCCCCTTCAGAATCCTCCAAGATGATTATAACACCGGAGTGCAATGGGGGAATCACTTGAAGGAGGCCCAGCCTCCACAGCCTGGAACCCCCTTCAATGTCCACCAAACGGATTATAACACCGGACTCCAATGGGGAAAGCACTTGAACAGCAGAGACCCCAGCGACTTTCCACCTCCAGGACTACTTAGACGGACTCGGCACAAATTCAGATGCTCAAAACCCTATGAAGAGCAGAGATCAAAAAACCTAATGCTCGTGTTACAGAAATGCTTCAGAAACTCAAAAATCATATAAAGGCTTCAGTCAATAAGAGGGCCCTAGACCCCAGAAGGGAACTGACAGAGAAGGAGTAATGGACAGTTCCACTTCCTCTGAGGGTTCCTGAGGGCATGAGCAATCCACTGACCAAGGAGAGCAGATCACTGAGTAACCGACTGACCAGGGATACCAGAACATCTGCTTTACGTCCTGCTACCAGAAAAAGAGTGGCCTCATCTTTAGTGTCCATTCTTGGGAAGGTGAAAAAAAAAAAAAAAGCGGGTTATGTCTACTGGGTTTGAAGAACATGTGGACTTTGAGGAGTTGGTAGCCAGAGTGCCTGCAACATCTACAAAACACAGTGCTGGAGAGAACAGTGAAAGATTCAAAGAAGATCACACTGTGCCGGGCCACCTTCTGCTGACTCTTCTACTGACAACTGGGACAGGTATTTCTCCCACACATTCCAGGTTCCCAACATCCTTCCTGATCTAGACATGGAGAACTTGGATCTCCCATTTTTCCCCAAGATGTTCCTACCCACCCAAGACTTTCCGGAAATAACCATATGATTCCAATGTTCTATAGGGTTATTCCACATTTGCCCAGGTGTCCAAAATTCTTCCCACAGATCCTGAACGGAAAATCATACATTCTCCTCTCCCAGAAGGAGTATTTTTTTTCTTCAATCTTTATTAACTTGGGAATTTCTCATTTACATTTCAAATGTTATTCCCTTTCCAGGTTTCCAGGTTAACATCTCCCTAGCCCCTCCCCCTCACCTTCTATAGGGGTGTTCCTCTCCCGATTCACCCCCACTTTACTGCCCTTCTCCCAACAATCACGTTCACTGGGGGTTCAGTCTTGGGAGGACCAAAGACTTCCCCTTCCACTGGTGCCCCTACTAGGAATTCAGTGATACCTATGAATTTGGAGCCCAGGGTCAGTTCATGTATATCCTTTGGGTAGTAGCTTAGTCTCTGGAAGCTCTGGTTGGTTGGCAATGTTGTTCATATGGGGTCTAAAGCCCATTCAGGTCTTTCAGGCCTTGCTCTGACTCCTTCAGCGGGGGTCGCGCTCTCAACTCAGCGGTTTGCTGCTGACATTTGCCTATGTATTTGCTGTATGCTGGCTGTGTCTCTCAGGAGAGATCTACATCCGGTTCCTGTCGGCCTGCACTTCTTTGCTAAATCCATCTTATCAAGTTTGGTGGCTGTATATGTATGGGCCACATGTGGGGCAGGCTCTGAATGGGCCTTCAGCCTCTGTTCTAAACTTTGCCTCCCTATTCCCTGCCAAGTGTATTCTTGTTCCCCTTTTAAAGAAGGAGTGAAGCATTCACATTTTGGTCATCTGTCTTGAGTTTCATGTGTTCTAGGCATCTAGGGTAATTCAAGCATTTGAGCTAATATCCACTTATCAATGAGTAAATACAATGTGTGTTTTTTTATGATTGGGTTACCTCACACAGGATGATATTTTCCAGTTCCCTCCATTTGCCTATGAACTTCATAAAGCCATTGTTTTTGATAGCTGAGTAATATTCCATTGTATAGATGTACCACATTTTTGTATCCATTCCTCTGTTGAAGGGCATCTGGGTTCTTTCCAGTTTCTGGCTATTATAAATAAGGCTGCTATGAACATAGTGGAGCATGTGTCTTTGTTATATGTTGGGCATCTTTTGGGTATATACCCAAGAGAGGTATAGCTGGGTCCTCAGGTAGTTCAATGTCCAATTTTCTGAGGAACCTCCAGACTGATTTCCAGAGTGGTTGTATCAGTCTGCAATCCCACCAACAATGGAGGAGTGTTCCTCTTTCTCCACATCCTCGCCAGCATCTGCTGTCCCCTGAGTTTTTGATCTTAGCCATTCTCACTGGTGTGAGGTGAAATCTGAGGGTTGTTTTGATTTGCATCTCCCTTATGACTAAAGATGTTGAACATTTCTTTAGGTGTTTCTCAGCCATTCGGCATTCCTCATCTGTGAATTCTTTGTTTAGCTCTGAACCCCATTTTTTAATAGGGTTATTTTTCTCCCTGCAGTCAAATTTCTTAGGTTCTTTGTATGTTTTGTATATAAGGACTCTATCTGTTGTAGGATTGGTAAAGATCTTTTCCCAATCTGTTGGTCTTTGTTTTGTCCTTTGCCTTTAAGAAGTTTTGCAGTTTTATGAGATGCCATTTATTGATTCTTGATCACAGAGCAAAAGCCGTTTGTGTTTTGTTCACAAAATTTTCTCCCGTGACCATTTATTCAAGATGCTTCCCCATTTTTTTCTATTAGTTTGAGTGTGTCTGGTTTGATGTGGGGGTCCATGATCCACATGGACTTAAACTTTGTACAGGGTGATAAGCATGGATTGATCTGCATTCTTCTACATGCTGATCTCCAGTTGAATCAACACCATTTGCTGAAAATGCTGTCTTTATTCCATTGGATGGTTTTGGCTCCTTTGTCAAAAATCAAGTGACCATAGGTGTGTGGGTTCATTTCTTTATCTTCAGTTTTGTTCCACTGATCTCTCTGCCTGTCCCTGTACAAATACCAGATAGTTTATTTTAACTATGGGTGTGTAATTCTGCTTGAGGTCAGGAATCGTGATTCCCCCAAAAGTTCTTTCATTTCACTATCCTGTTATTTTGTATTACTTGGGGTTATTGTGGAGGAGGTCCTTTCCTTCATTTCTTTCTCATCATTATTATTTTTGATTAGACAAAGACTACTGATTTTATTCAGTTAATTTTATACCCAGACACTTTGCTGAAGTTGTTTATCAGCTGGAATTCTCTGGTGGAACTTTTGGGATCACTTAAATATGCTATTATATCATCTGCAAATAGTAGTCTTTTGATTTCTTCCCTTCCAATTTATATCACTTTGATCTCCTTTCTTTGTCTGATTGCCCTGGCTAGGACATCAAGTATGATATTGAATAAGTAGGGAGAGATTGGGCAGCCTTGGCTAATCCCTGATTTCAGTAGGATTGCTTAAATTTTCTCTCCATTTAGTTTAATATTATCTACTAGTTTGCTGGTTATTGCTTTTACTAAGTTTTTATGCAGTCCTTGAAAAGATTTGCAATTTTATGTATTCCCATTTGTCTATTCTTGTTCTTAGAGAATAAGCCATTTTTGTTATGTTCAGGAAATGTTTCCCAGTGCCCATGTGTTCAAAGCTCTTCCCCATATTTTCTTCTATTAGTTTAAGTAAAGCAAGATTTAAATAGAAGTCCTTGATCCACTTCAAACTGAACTTTGTACAGGGGGTTAAGGATGGCTCAATTTGCATTTCTGTATATGCTGACTTCCAGTTGAACCATTTGTTGAAAATGCTATCTTTTTTTTTTTTTGCTATTGGATGGATTTAACTCCTTTGTTAAAGGCCAAGTGAGTTTAGGTGTATGGGTTTATTTCTGTTTCTTCAATACTTTTCCATTGATCGTCCTGCCTGTCCTTGTACTGATATCATACATTTTTTTATCACCATTGTTCTGTAATACCACTTGAGTACAGGAATGGTTATTCCCCCAGGCTTCTTTTATTGTTGTGGATAATTTTTGCTCTCCTGTGTTTTTTTTTCCAAATGAAATTGCAAATTGCTCTTTCTAACTCTATGAAGAACTGAGGTAAAATTTTGATGTGGATTTCATTGAATCTTGATATTGCTTTCTGCATGTAGCCACTTTTCAATATTAAACCTGCCAGTCCATTTGCATGGGAGATCTTTACATTTTTTGAGACCTTCTTTAATTTCCTTCTTTCAGACATTTGAAATTCTTGTAATACAGAATCTTACTTTGCTTGTTCATAGTCACACTGTGGTTTTTACATTATTTATGGCTACTGTGAAGGGTGTCATTTTTCTAACTTATTTCTCGGACTCTATCCTTTGATAGAGGAAGGCTACTGATTTCTTTGGGTTAATTTTATTTCAAGTCACTTTGCTGAATTTGTTGATCAGGCTTAGTAGTTCTCTGGTTGAACTTTTCAGGTCATTTAATTATCCTATCATATGATATGAAAATAGTGATATCTTGACTTCTTCATTTCCAATTTCTATCCCTTGACCTCCTTTCGTGGACTGATTGCTCTGGCTAGGACTTCAAGGAGTATATTGAATTAGTATGGAGAGACTGTGGGATTACTTCAAGTCACTCTCCATTTCATTTAATGTTGGCTACAGGTTTGCAATATATTGCTTTTACTATGCTTAGCTATAGGCCTTGAATTGCAGTTCTTTCCTAGACTTTTAACATTATGTTGTGAAAAATATTGTCAAATGCTCTCAGCATTTGATGAGATGATCACATGATTTTATTCTTTGAGTTTTTTCATATAATGGTTTTCTTTGTTAGGTTTCCATATGGTTATCCATCCTTGCAGTACTGAGATGAAGGTACTGGGTCATGCCATAAGGGTTGTTTTGATGTGTTCGTGGATTCAGTTTGTGAGAACTTTGTATTTTCTCCTCAATATTCATAAGGGATTTTTTTTTCCGGAAGCAGTCTTTCTTTCTTGGAATTTTTATATGGTATATGTATAATCATATTGTGGCTATATAGAAGGATTTGAGTAGTGTTCCTTCTGTTTCTGTGTCTGTTTTGTGGAATAGTTTAGACAGTATTGCTGTTAAGGTTCTATGAAGGTCTTTTACTATTCTGCACTAAATCCATCTGGTCCTGGGCTTTTTTCATTGGCAGACTTTTAGTAACTGCTTCTATTTCTTTAGGAGTTATGAGATTGTTTCTACCAGTTAAATTATCCTGATTTAACTTTGGTATCTAGCATTTGTGTAGAAAATTATCCATTTCCTCCAGATTTTCCAGTTTTGTTGAATATAGGATTTTGAAGTAGGATCTGATAATTTTTTTGAATATCCTGTTTCTCAGTGGTTATGTCTCCGTTTTTATTTCTAATTTTGTTATTTGGGATAAACTCTCTGTGCCTTCTGCTTAGTCTGGCCAAGGGTTCATCTATCTTGTTGATTTTTTCAAAGAACCAGATCCTGGTTTTGTTGATTCTTTGTATGGTCCTTTTTGTTTCTACTTGGTTGATTTCAGCCCTGAGTTTGATTATTTCCTGCCTTCTATTGTATTTGCTTTTGTTCTGTCCTAGAGATTTTAGGTGTGCTGTCCAATTGGTAATATATGCTCTCTCCCGATTCTTTTTTGGAGGCACTCAGAGCTTTGAGATTCATTTTAACACTGATTCAATTGTGTACCTTAATTTGTGCCTTCATTTTTATTAAATTCTAAAAAAATTAATTTATTTCATTATTTCTTCCCTGACCAAGTTATCATTGAGCAAAATTTTGTTCAACTTCCATGTATGTGTGGGCTTTCTGTAATTTTTTTTTTCTTATTGAAGACGAACCTTAGTCTGTCGTGATCTGATAAGATGCATGGGATTTTTTCAATCTACTTGTATCTGTTGGGCCTGTTTTGTGACTGACTATATGGTGAATTTTGGAGAAGCTACCATGAGGTCCTAAGAAGAATGTATGTGTGTGTGTGTGTGTGTGTGTGTGTGTGTGTGTGTGTGTGTGTATGTTGTGTGTCCATTTTAGGATAAAATGTTCTATAAATATTTGTTAAATCCATTTGGTACATGACTTTTGTTAGTTTCTCTATGTGTCTGTTTTGTTTCTGTTTCCATGATTTGTCCATTGATGAGAGTGTGGTGTGGAAATCTCTTACTATTATTGTGTGAGATGCAATGTGTTCTTTCATCTTTAGTAAGGTTTCTTTTATGAATATAGGTACCCTTGCATTTAGAGCATAGATATTGAGGATTGAGAGTTCATGGTGGTGGATTTTTCCTTTGATGAATATGAAGTGTCCTTCCTAATTTTTATTGATATCTTTTGGTTGATAGTTAATATTATTTGATGTTAGAATGACTACTGAAGCTTCTTTCTTTGAACCATTTGATTGGAAAATTGTTTTCCATCCTTCCACTCTGAAGTAATGTCTGTCTTTGGCTCTGAGGTGTGTTTCATGTAGTCAGCAAAATGCTCGGTGCTCATTATGTATCCAGTCTGTTAATCTGTGTCTTTTTATTGGGGAATTGATTCCATTAATGTTGAGAGATATTGGGGAGCAATGATTGTTGTTTCCCATTATTTTTGTTGTTAGAGCAGGAATTATGTTTGTGTGGATATCTTCTTTTGGGTCAGTCGAAATTACTTTCCTGAGGTTTTGGATGTATTTTCTCACCTTGTGTTGGAGTTTTCCATCTACTATCCTTTGTAGAATGATATTGTGTAAATTTTGTTTTTCATGCAATATCTTTGTTTCTCCATCTATGCTATTTGAGAGTTTTGCTGAATATAGTAGACTGATTTGGCATTTGTTTTCTCTCAGGGTTTTTTGTCATATCTGCACAGGATCCTCTGGCTTTCATTTTTCTGGTACGAAGTCCGGTGCCATTCTGATAGTTCTGCCTTTATATTTTCCTTGACCCTTTTCTCTTACTGCTTTTAATATTTGTTCTTTGCTTTCTGTATTTGGTGTTTTGACTATTATGTGAGAGGAGGACTTTCTTTTCTTCTCCAATCTATTTGGAGTTCTGTATAATTCTTTTAATATTTACGGGCCATTTCTTACTTTAGGTTCTGGAAGTTTTCTTCCATAATTTTGCTGAATATATTTACTGGCCCTTTAACTTGATAATCTTCCCTCTCTTCTATACTTACTATCCTTAGGTTTGATCCTGTCTTGTACCTCAGATTTACTGGATGTTTTGGTTAGGAGCCTTTGTGTTTCACATTGTCTTTGATGGTTGTTTCAATGTTTTCTACGGTATCTTCTAACCCTGACATTTACTCTTCAATCTCTAGTATTCTTTGAGTATTGCTTGTGTCTATGACTCTTCATCTCTTCCCTAGGTTTTCTATCTCTAGGGTTGTCTCCCTTTGTGCCTTTTTATTGTTTCTATTTCCATTTTTACGTCCTGGATTATTTTGTCCATTTCCTTCACCTGTTTGGTTGTGTTTTCCTGTAATTCTTTAAGGAATTATTGTGTTTCCTTTTAAAGGGCTTCTACTTGTTTTCCTGTGTTGTCTGTATTTCTTTAAGGGTATTATTTATGTCCTTAAAGACCTCTAACATCACCATGAGCTGTGATTTTAAATCAAAATCTTGCTTTTCCAGTGTGCTGACCCCCATCCACAGCTCGTTGTGGTGAGGGAACTTGGTTCTGATTATGTCAAGTGTCCTTGGATTCTGCTTGTTACTTTCTTAGCCTTGCCTCTCGCCATCGGTTTATCTGTGGTGTTAGCTTGTATTGCTGTCTCTGACAGTGGCTTGAGACTCCTGTAAGTCTGCCTGTGGGCACTCTGGAGACTGTTTTTTTCCCAGTGGGATTTGTGTGTGAGAGAGACCTGTGTCAGAGGGTCAGCTCTTGGCACAGGCAGAAACCAGACAGATCCTGTCCTGGACTGCTCATAGGTTCCTTTGTCCAGTGGGCTCCAGGCAGGTTTTTCTTGGGCTAGGAATGTGAGCAGAAGTGGTGGTCTCCACTGTGCTGTCAGGATTGTTTGCACTCTGGGAATCCCACTCTCTTCCCATGTGATATTGTTTTTCTTTTTTCATTCATTCTTTAAAACTAGCTAAATAAGTAATTAATGTATGTATGTATGTATGTATGTATGTATGTATGTATGTATTGATTTATTCACTTTACATCATAGTTGCTTCCCTCTCTTGGAGTTCTCCTTTCATATATTCTTTTAAAAATTTATTTATTTATTTATTTATTTATTTATTTATTTATTTATTTATTTATTTTTACACTCCAGATTTTATTCCCCTTCTGTTCTATTCCCTGGACATAGTGACTAAACCCTACCCACCCCACCAAACCTCTAAACTTCTTGGAGTTTCCAGTGTCTTGATGGTTAGGAGCATATTCTGCTCTCCACATTTCCTCCATCATCGTGTGAAAGGGTAGAATGCCCTCCGAATATACAATCACCTTGATACATCAAAAGTCTGTAGGGCTACTGAATACAAATAACATAGCCCAGTCAGGGGATGGTGCAAGGGTTGCAGCATTAGGAAGATTGAGAATCACTTCTTTTATTTAACCACAGATAGTTATAGCTACCAACATCCAAATACAGCTGCATCACAGCTACTTCATCTTTGACTCACGGAACCTAATTGAGGATGCAGTGGAAAAAATACCAGGTCATCTACTGTAAATCATTGTCCCCTAGAAAATGATAAAAGAGACAAAAGCAAAAACTGTAATATCTTTGTACTTATGAACATGAAAGGGAAGAAATTTTATGCAGCTCCATGTTCACACCCCCACATAAAGCAGAAAACTACCAAGAACTAGGGACAGTGGAAAATTGACCTATCCTTCAGAATCAGAGGGTTATTTACTGGCTGTAGAATGCAATGTGTTCAACCTTGAAATCAAACACACACCAACAAGTATTTGTCATTTTAGAGCAGTGGTTCTCCATCTTCCTAATGCCATGAATATTTAATACAATTCCTATATTCTGATGAGTCCCACCAAGAAATTTTCAGTTTCTCCTTCAGAACTGTAATTTTGCCACTGAAGGACCTGCCCAACATGGGATCCATCCAACCTGGCCACCAAACCCTGACACTATTATTGATGCTTTGTTGTGCTTGCAGACAGGAGACTATCATGGCTGTCTCTTGTGAGTCTACACCCACAGCTGACTGAGATACTTATAGTCAATCATTGGACTGAGACACAGATCACTGCCAAAGAGTTAGAGAAAGGATCGAAGGAGATGAAGGGTATGGAAACCCCATAGGAAGAAAAACAGTGTCAACTAACCTAGATCACTGAGAGCTACCAAAAACTAATACACCATCCAAAGAACATTAATGGGGTGGTCTGTTCCCCCAGCACATATGTTTCAGAGGAGGACATTGTTTGTCCCCAGTGAGAGAAGATGTGCCAAATTCTGTAGAGACTTTATGTCACAGGGAAAATTTTTGCGGGGGAGGGTGAAGAGTGTGTCATTGATGAGCGTCAGAAACATTTGGGGGAATACACTGTCAAGGCATATGCTAGAAGTGATGGGTGAATAACTCCAAGAAAGGGGACCATGGAGAGCAAAGTTTGGAATTTAAGTAAATGAAATAATTTAATGAAAAATTTCACCCTGTTGTCCTAGCCGCAGGTTGACAATTTTTGTTTTAAAGACTTTTGTCAAAACTTAGAATCTAATCTGACATTGTAGAAGAGAATTAACAATTTAGAGATATGCTATAAAGAAGAAAGATTGAAACAAAAAATATAGAAGTTAATTTTTTTTAATGGAAACATCTAGGGTTTTTTTTTTAATTTTAATTCGAATACAAGTACCCATGACTGGAGAAACAAGTGATGGTGTTGGTTCGAGAAGATTCCAGAAGCCACCAAACTTTCTAATCAATATTGACTATAGGAAAATGAAGTTTTCAAAGTTGAGAAAATCTTTGTTTTTACTTGTAAGATATTCTCTAATCTCTCATGTTAGTCATATGTTCACTGTTTAGCAGAAATTTTTTTTGATGAACTTACAGTCCTCCAATATGCCTTGTTCTTACAGAGAATACAGGAATTTGGCAGCAACTCCTCCCAGCTTCCTAGAGAACACTTATGTATTTGTGGCTGCTGCTTTTTTTCTTCTTATGTGATTTATATGTGGTATTGTTTGTTCACATTAGGAAGTACACCTGTGCAGTGTGCAGTTTCAGGCCAGAATCCCTTAGGGATGCTTGGGCAGAAAAATTGAATGTTCAAGATTAGTATGAGTTCTTGAATTTGAGCCTAAATTTGAATAGTAGAACTTCACTTTGGAGAAAACAAGTAAATCAGAGAACTTATTCATAGAATTTTGGTTGTCTTTTTATTTGTTTTGTTTTCCCTATAATTTTAAATCATGTATATGTGCTGGAGAGAGACTCATATGTCCATGGGTGCATGAGGATAAAAGTGGGAAATGATAACTAAGAAGTGTATTAATAGAATCTTGTGAGCCCGCGAACACAATTCCCTTCATTACCAAACTATCTCCCCAACCCAAAACAAAAAACATTTGAAAATATTTCTATTCATATTAAAGGTACAGATGCTCACAATTACTAAAGGGATCTAGCATCACTCAGCTCGATTTCGACTTTGTTTCTCATAACCCATTCTTGCCTCATCCTTCCAATTGAGAAAATTACGATCAAGTACTGCCATGCCTCCATTGATCATTAGGCTTCAATTAAAAAGAAATTACTTAAGAAAACACTTCAATCATATTATTTTGTGCTTAAGACTCAGTCCTTAATTTGAATCAAATTTGGCAGCAAGTTTGAAGTCAATTTCTGTCGCTGTGCTAAAACACTAGCCAAAGCAATTTGGGGAACTTTAGGGTTCATTTGGCTTCCTACTTATAGTCTGATGTGGGGAAAAATTAGTCAGGAACTAAACTCTACTGTGGAGGAATAAAAATTACTGGCTTGCTCAGCCTGCTTTTCTATACTGCCCAGGGCTGATGGACTAAGGGGGGCATTACCCACATTTGGTTGTTTCCTGCTGCATTGATCATTGATTAAAGAAATACCCTAAAATCATGTTCATATTCCCTCCTCTCAAGTGACTCTAATTTGTATCAAGGTGAAAAAATTAACCAACATAATATTTTCTGTATACTTTATCAAAGGAACCTGTGTGGATCAATGATGTGAAATTCATAAAGAAGAAATAAAAAGGTAAAAAGTTAAATTAAATTCAATAAAAAAAGAGAACTTGGTGGAAAAGACATCTGAGGAAAAGACATTTGGAAAGATCTTAAATATGGGCAAATGATTTGAAATTACTTGAATCCCGTGTGAATGTTCATCAGAAGTTGAATTTGGTGACAATATGCTCAATGATTAAGTACAATTCCCCAAGAAGTTATTTAACACAGTTTAGCAATAGAGTAACAAACTGACTTCACAGCCAGGGACATGTGACAGTGGGCAGAAAATGGGGACTACATGCTTTATATCTTTATTGTAGAAGTTGTGTTAGTCCCTAACTAGAAGCTTTACCTCTAAAGACTAGAATTGAAGTTTTTCTAGAAATTATATTACATGCTACTAGAGGAAAGGTGAAGGAATAAAAGATGGATGTATCTCTTAAAAGTTTTTTCCCTCATCAAGGACAGGAAAAATTCAAAAGTTAAAGGAAAGATCTTGAAAATCAAAGGATGAGGAAGTTGGCTGTGAACACAAATATTCTGAAAGGAGCAAAGGTAAAACAAAAAGCTTTGGGAATATGTCTCTAAAAGTATAATCCGATGGAGAATCATTACACTGTGTATGCCAGTATGGAAGGTAGTAAGCTTAAAAAACTTTTACCTTAAATGACAATTAACAGGAAAGTATATATAGATGCATGGGAATATTTGTCACTGCAAAGGAAAGGAACAATGACTTCTTCATGTAGTACCAAGTAATGAGTCATCAGAATATAAACGTATGCAAATTTAAATGGAATCGGAAGTTTATATTTCAAAATGTATATGTATATAAGATACATATATGCATTCAGTAATATTGATATAAGAGCCTATGTGCATTTCAGGAGTGCAGGGAGGGATACAAATGATTTGTTGGAATCAGGAAACATAAAGAAAAAAGCAATTAAATTACAGTCTCAAAATAAACTATCAAATCAGAGTGAAAAATAAAGGAAGAAGCAATATTTTGTGAATATTTCACCAAATAATGTTGGCAAATAGCAATGAGTATGTTGTTTGTATTACTTCTTTGTGTATGTAATATTAAACTGAATAATATTTTGTTACTCCTATTTTGACAAAATGTGTAATGATATTCTTCATGTAAAGTGACATATTTTTTCCTCGATTTTGGTGACCTAATAGTGATAAAGTTATTGCTCATTACATTATTTTCATTGTTGTTTTTTCTCACTGAAAGAAACATATTTCATAGTGAAATGCTGCTTTCATATAACGTTCAAGTGCCTTATAGATCAGACATAATCTGATGAGTTTTTGTAGAAGAAACTACAGTTTATTTCCTTGGGTGCAAAACACATTGACATTATTCAATCATTAAATTCTGAAACCTGGAGATTTTAGATATTCAGTTTCCATCAATGCCATATCATATTTCTAGTTTTGAAAAAGAAGATACTTTTATTGAATGATTTTCTCCTTCATGCAAGCATGTATCTGTATCGTTGGAAACGTCGTTTTCTGGGCACTGGACACAATCAAAGCAGCAGTCCGCTGTTTCTTTCTGATGGATTTTCTTGAATCCATCAGTACATATCACACTACACATGGAGCAGGGTAATTGAGGCAATGCACACACACACACACACACACATTATACACACACACACACACACTCACACACACGCACACACACATTATACACACACACGCACTCACACACACGCACACACACAAACGTGTGTGTCAGTGTAGTTCATGTAAATATAATATATACAATGACCCATAGATTGATAGATATGACATTATCTGTCTTGGCTATAAATATTCCCCTGATAATTTATTATTATATATTACTTTGCAGTGCACTGTAATTTACACAATATTTACTATATCATGTAATATTATATATGTAGCATGTCAGTTATATCAATGTAAATTTTTTTTTAAACTGATTACTAGAAATGGACGGTTTATGTGGCACTAGTTTTTCTCTCAAGATTCATAAGTAAAAAATAAATTAGGACAGTGAGTTGTATGGAGAGAGAACCATGTAGGCTACACCAAGAAAGAGTTGTTCAAATGAATAAGAACAACGTATGTTACATAAGACTCTGATACAATTAATGGACTTTTCCTAAGTTTAAAAGAAAATCTTGAATCTCCATCTCATTCCCCTCCCGCAGCTTTTATGAGGGGGTTTCTACACCAACCTTCCCACTTTGGCATCACTACTCTAAAATTCACCTATTCTAGGGCATCCAACTTCAACATGATCCCTCCCACTGATTACAGAAACAGCAATCTTGTGAAGAGGAGGTGAAACTGGGAAAGAGGATAACATTTAAAATGTAATAAAATATAATAAAAAATAAATATATATAAATTAAAAGTAGCATTTGGTCTTCATCTCATAGTTATTATTTCAGTGCCTCATGTTTTAAATTTATATATATTGAAAAAATAACCATTGTGGCATACCTACCTATGTTCCTCCTGTGGCCAATTTCAAGTCTTTATATATATGAAGTTGTTGACTCTGTGTGAAATAAGGAAAATAACTTCCTTTTTTGACTTTTTATCCAAGGCCTTGTGGAAAATTCCAAATGATGAAAATATCATATTCTACACAATGATTTTCCCAGTGATTGATGTTTACCAGTTCTCCAACAGGGTTAATAAATACCCTGGTTTTCACCAAGGAAGCCACCTAAATGGGATGCATCATTAAATGATTACATATGCATATCAATGTAGGCAATGCTAAATTGAGAATGTACCATATATTTAATGTCTTTCCAACAGACAGGTGTATGAAACTAATCACGTAATAAAATACATTATGCCTCCTGAATCATTAAAAATTAATATACTTCTATTAATGTTTGATTTTAAAACATGCAAAAAAAATAATTACCAGAAAACAAGTAACATGCTCTGTGCATGTGTGTGTGTGTGTGTGTGTGTGTGTGTGTACATATTTGTCAAAATAATATTTAAGAACTGAATCCACCTATATAATAATTAAGTAAAAGTCTAAAATTCTGGAAGTTGTGGAAATAAAGAATGGTAGTAGGTATTTTATATACATACTGTATACATATATGAAATAAACATATACTTAATAAAATGTGTACTCTTATTCATTTGCGATTTCATAATTATTAATTTAGATGAATAACTATTAATCAAAGCGCATGTACTGATTCTTGAGAAAAATTTTTTATCATAGTCAATACTTAAGGCTTTTCACTCGGCTCCTATTTTAAATTTGACGTCATGTGGCAAACTGTTTAATCACTTTTTCACAAAATACACTGATATTCATAAAATTATATTGTCTCCTGTTAAATGTTATCACTGTGCATGATATTTATACATGTAAAAGATTCATTTGAGAGATTTGCAGTGTAGAGATTTTAGACTAATAGAATAATCTCTAAAATGTATGTGAGCTTCTCAGGGGCATGAAAGATCATATTGATATATCTAATTATAATGAAATATATGAAGCTTTACCTGTTGACAGTCAATGCACACTCCTTTGGATTTTGCCAATTTCTGGAACTGTACTTGTTGTAAAATGAATACATGGTAAGTGTGGGCCACAGCATACACAACATTATACAAATTGTAACCATCTTCCCTCAGGACCATGTCAAATGTGCGCTGTGCTAAGCAATGTATTGTTGAAAGTAAAATAATCCATTTTAATATTGTTCTTCCAGATTGCACAGTTAAAATTAATCCACACCAGCATAGACTGAGAAATGTCTACTAGATACTTAGAAGTGTTTATTGTTTGCATAAAATTTCTGAATTCAGCAATTTCACTTTGGCAGTGTACAAAAATGACAGTCCCGTGGAAGAAATCAAGGCTGAAATCTTTTATATTTGTGAAAATTTCCCATTGCGAGGTTGTGACACAGATTCTCTGAGCACCTAAGTTTCCCCATCTCCTAAAGCTGATTTCTAGAGTAGAGTTCATTTCACGATAAATGATAACAATTTTTGCTTTAGATGTCAAAGTTGTTGGTCATAAATCTTAACCGTTGCCTTGTATAGCTGCATGTTTTCTGGGATCATATTCACAAAAGCTAAACAGATCACATGCCTTTGCATTTCGTCTCTCAAGTCTGAGAGAAACTGAATACCTTGGTCATCATCTGTAATAGCCAGTCCTATCCAAGTCCGTTTAAAATCAAGCATCAAGGATGTCATGCCATGGGACAAACACGTGTCCTTTGATGCCAACTGATGGACATAGGAAACTGGTCACGGTCACTCAGGTTAGGGTTAAATGGTCCAAAGAAGATCTGAAGAGTGTTTAAGAGAGGACAAAATATCCCCCTGAGGAATATTATTGTTAGGATGTTTGGAGTCATGTACAACTAATGTTACTCACCAATCATAACTCAGTTGAAGGATAGAATGATTACAATACAAATATTCTATATTTTCCTATTATATTCTATACTATTCTTTACAAGTGTGAGTATTCAGTTTGGCCAGTTAGATCAGTAATTTGAACAACAGATTATTTAATTATATATGTGTGTGTGTGTGTGTGTGTGTGTACTTATGTGCGTGTGTGTTGTGCACGTGTGTGTAACAGCATACTCAGAAATGCATGGGGTCCAAGTTTTCTTGTAGGCACATGTAAATGTAGTCTAAAAGTTGTTAATTCATACAGTGTCTCACATTCTTATCTTTGGAGCTTTGGAATTAATTGCTAGTTTTACGAACGTTTTCCATAATGATTCTGTAAGCTATATATACATGTTGGCTCCAATCTACAGATAAATTTAGTAAAATCAAAATCTTTGCCTGCTTGTGAATATACTTAATCCACAGTTCCCAATGTGTCTTCACACATGCCAAAAGTGATGGAAAATTGCAAAGATATATTGGATAAATATAAGGATTCTTGTTGATCTCATCAGCAGCAAAAAACATAAACAGAAAAAACACACCTTTTCTTGCCGGTGTTCTAAAACTTAGGATAGTGATGATTAAAGGAGGTGTTAGAAACATAAAATTTCAATTGCACTTAAGTTTGTACTATGAGAAGTATGTTTATTCTCCTAGATTTTCTCTGTTACTTTAATCAAAAAATTAAGAGAAATAGTAATCATCAATATCATACTGTTAATCAGTTTAATATGTGACTGAGTATTTGAATGACTAGAACAAAAAGTATTCTGGTAAAATAATATGAAGCCAGGCAGGCTATTTCCCTATTCAGTGACAACTTCAGAATAACAGGAGGGGCTCATTTAAAGAGTATTAATAAAGCAAAATATATGTATATTCATAAGTATTTATGCAATAATAATAGTGGAATCAAGTATAGTAGACCTCCCTTCCTTCTGCACATATATATTTCAGTATATGAAATTATGCACAAGTTTTAGAGACCAAAATAAGATAACCTGTTTGTAGAGGCCTTTGATGCATGCTCAGACAATAATCATTGATAGACACTGGAGGATAGGCAGTGGTGCAGTCTCATCGCTCTTAAATTTTGCCAAAAGTGGGAAATGCGAATTCAAGGCAAATGAGAACACATATTTCACCATATGTTATCCACAAAGAGTCAACAGATATTTCATTTTCCAGCTTTGTGAATTAGAACGAAATGTAGTAACACTAAGCTAAACTGTGACATATTTGAAAGTATTAAAATAGTGATTGATGTTATAATTAATTTTCAGTGGTTCCCAAAGTTACAGGGAGAAAAACACAATGGAATCTGACAATGTTTGTCAGAGCTATATATTTCTAATTCATGACATTGAAAGAGAGAATTTTGTTAATGACTTACCTAAAATTAAAATTAAATGTTAATTAAAAGTTTATTAAAAAAATGTCAATCTCCATCATTATCTTCCTATTCTTTATCCTCCAAAGCAATTGTTAGACCTGCACAAGATGAGAGAAAATTTCCAGGAAAAAGGCAAAAAAGCACACAGCTTTTCATGTCTGCTAGGATCTAGCCTGGAGCAGCTGTGAAACCTGTTTTTATGCACACAAACATAACACACACATTTACACCTATGTGTATAATTTAACACTTCTGCTGTCTGCAGATTCACTTAATTATATTCAACAGTCCCTTCCCATTCATCCTATGTTCTGCTCCCTGTATACAAAGGGAAAATTCTGGCCTCAAGCTCTACATCTGAGGTCTGAAAACTTTTGATGAAAACATTTCCAAAAACATGTTTTGAAGATCATGTTCTCCATCAAAACCACCATGATTACATTCATATCTGTGACACAAATCTTCCAAGGGAAAATCATTTGGACTGCTTGTACCAGATCACGTGTAAACAGCCATAAGTGTGAACCCAATCGATTTCATCAGAATTTCTATATTAGGTCTAGAATTGAGAAGTTATAAATGTTCCCTATCATTAAGGCTTTGAGTTGAACATGGAACATTTTGTCTTCCATTTTCTATTGAAGGGAAGCACAGTCTCACAGGCAACCTTGAGTCAGGTGTAGATAATTTTCTCTGTTCATATCCTATTGTATGAAATTCATGTTTACAAAATCTCCTCAATCTTCCTATGATTCCTTTTATGTGGAGAAGGTGTAATTATGTTAAATCCAGTAATGCCTGGAATTATACAGATTCAATACCGATGTTGTCCGATATCTGTACCAGTGCAGACATTTAATGAGGTATAATGCTGATCAATTGCCTGATAATCAGTCCTTGGCATTCAATGCCATTTGATAAAACATTTTTTTGGTTGCGTTTGTCCATACCTCATTAAGATGAATTAGAACAATTGCATATGTTTTATTTGAAGGAATGAAACAATTTATGTATCATTTATGAGAGAATTTTATTGCTATTGTTAATATATACTTTATATTTTTTTTCTACTTGTTATTTGTTTTGATATAATACTGTCATATTTGATATTGCAACAACACAGATGTATGTCTGATATGCTCATATATGTAACTTGTTTACATTACAATGAGTGACACGGCTGGAGAATTGAATGTGATTTATAATTTTTGAACTACCTTATTCTTATGTCCATAAGAGCCACACTGAATTCTATTACAATAGAAATAAAGTAGAAATTTTACTCTATTTTCAGGATAATTGATACTTTCCTGAAAGGCTTATAAAAAAATCTTGTTATGGGGTTTATGAACTTTCCTACTTACTATGGCTTAGAATTTGTTCCATTTTTTTGGTTAAATTATGTCTTTGACAGTGTAAGTATTGTTTCAGTACTTTTGCACATCTAAAAATGGGTAAATAGAGTGTTCTAATGCGAATTTCCATCCTCTTCTATACTCTATGGTAATGCAATGTCAAATGATTTGGGAACACGCAAGGAGGCTGACTCTTTCACCATGTTGTGACTGCAATTAAAATGCCATCCTGAGTCGTGTGAGTCTTTTTGAAATTATTTGGTGCTTATATGCAATGGACTGAGATCCATACTGTAGTCATTTTATCAAACATAGACGTGAAACATGCAGATTTTTTCGTAATGTCGAAGTTGCTTTTGTCAAGTTTGAGAGGTGAGGCTCCATATGGTTTTCACAAGAGACAATCTTTATGTTATTTGGAACACAAATAGTACTTCAGAACTCTCTTTCTCTTTTTGCCCTAATCACACTTTATAGGCTTGATATGATGAAAAGAATGCACTCACACACTACAGTGTCCCTCTTGATTATTAAGGATATCTTTGGTTCATTTGTTTCCTTTAAGTCATTCTGTTGGATGGCCATCTTAATATTTGCACTATAATATTTGATTGGTATATAAAATAAAAATTTGCTTTCATGTTTAAGAGAGAAGATTCCATTGTCTCCTTCTAATTTGTTGTCCCTTTATTTCGTGTGGAATTATATACCTGATTCCTTGTTATGTTCCGTGGAACATGTGATAGCCTTTATTCAATTTCCTTTCATAGAATAATATTACAAGTATTTATTATGTTTTCATTAAATGTTTGATGTAATTCATTAGAAAGATGTTCTTTTGCTGCTTGTTGCCCATTAATCATATGCTGATTTTTGTTTTTTCAATCACTTAAAACTTAGTTTGATACATTTCTGAGATAAGAGGTAGTCAAACATTGAAGAAATTATGAGTATCTGAACTGAATTCTCTCCATGGATGGAAAGGCTTCTTCTTTCATGACAAAAATGTGAAATAACAAAGATCTCATTGATTAAGCACAAATATTTGCAAGGCACTGGATGTCCCTTGTATATCCATGCACCAATAAATATAACTTCAGTATCTTCATTAAAATGGAAGAGCATCTCAGTCAATTATAAGGATCCTGATTTATGTAGGAAAGAAACATTCCATTTAGTTTGTTGAAACAAAATCTAAGTGGTTATTACTTGATTAAAAAAAGAATTTTTAACACAAAACATCATAACAGACATGACATATTACTTCTGTAATACTAAAAGTACATAGTTAGGCAGAATTTTACTGATGATTTTTCCAAGTTTTCCTTTATAAACTTTTTTTTCTCTTTTATGATTTTTCCATTTTTTATTGGTTATGTTATTTATTTACGTTTTTTCCCTTCCATCTTAATTGAATTGGGTATTTCTTTTTTTTTTTTCATCTTTATTAACTTGAGTATTTCTTTTTTACATTTTCATTGTTAACCCCTTTCCTGATTTCCGAGACAATATCCCCCTAACAATTCCCCCTCCCCTTCTGTATGGGTGTTCACCTCCCCATCCTCCCTCCATTACTGTCCTCCCCACAACAATCACGTTCACTGTGGATTCAGTCTTGGCAGGACCAAGGGCTTCCCCTTCCACTGGTGCTCTTACTAGGATATTCATTGCTACCTATGAGGTTGGAGCCCAGGGTCAGTCCATGTATAGTCTTTGGGGTAGAGGCTCAGTCCCTGGAAGCTCTGGTTGGTTGGTATTTTTGTTCAGATGGGGTCCCAAACCCCTTCAGCTCTTCCAGTCCTTTCTTTGATTCCTTCAACTGTCATCTCTTCTCACTTCAGTGGTTTGCTGCTGGCATTCATCTATGTATTTGCTGTATTCTGGCTGTGTCTGTCAGGAAGGATCTACATCCAGTTCCTGTCAGTCTGCACTTCTTTGCTTCATCCATCTTATCTAGTTTACTGGCTGTATATTTATGGGCCACATTCAGGGCAGGCTCTGAATGGGTGTTCTTTCTGCCTCTGTTCTACAATTTGCCTCTCTATTCTGTGCCCAGGGTTTTCTTGTTCCCCTTTAAAGGAAGGAGTGAAGCATTTGAATTTTGATCATCCGTCTTCAATTTCATGTGTTCTGTGCATCTAGGGTAATTCAAGCATTTGGGCTAATATCCACTTATCAGTGAGTGCATACCATGTGTGTTTTTCGGTGATTGGGTTACCTCACACAGGATGATATTTTCCAGTTCCCTCCATTTGCCTATGAATTTCATGAATTCATTGTTTTTGATAGCTGAGTAATATTCCATTGTGTAGATGGACCATAATTTCTGTATCCATTCCTCTGTTGAAGAGCATCTGGGTTCTTTCCAGTTTCTGGCTATTATAAATAAGGCTGCGATGAACATAGTGGAGCACGTGTCTTTTTTATATGTTGGGGCATCTTTTGGGTATTTGCCCAAGAGAGGTATAGCTGGATCCTCAGGTAGTTCAATGTCCAATTTTCTGAGGAACCTCCAGACTGATTTCCAGAGTGGTTGTACCAGTCTGCAATCCCACCAACAATGGAGGAGTGTTCCTCTTTCTCCACATCCTTGCCAGCATCTGCTGTCCCCTGAGTTTTTTATCTTAGCCATTTTCACTGGTGTGAGGTGAAATCTGAGGGTTGTTTTGATTTGTTGAACATTTCTTTAGGTGTTTCTCCGCCATTCGGCATTCCTCATCTGTGAATTCTTTGTTTAGCTCTGAACCCCATTTTTTAATAGGGTTGTTTGTCTCCCTGCGGTCTAACTTCTCAAGTTGTTTGTATATTTTGGATATAAGCCCTCTATCTGTTGTAGAATTGGTAATGATCTTTTCCCAATCTGTTGGTTGCCGTTTTGTCCTTTGCCTTACAGACGCTTTGAAGTTTTATGAGATCCCATTTGTCGATTCTGGGTCTTAGAACATAAGCCATTGGTGTTTTGTAAAGGAAATTTTCTCCAGTGCCCATGTGTTCAAAATGCTTCCTCACTTTTTCTTCTATTAGTTTGAGTGTATCTGTTTTGATGTGGAGGTCCTTGAGACCTGAGGAACTTAAAACTGCACCTGAATACATTAGTGGTAAAATAATTGAAAGTATACAAAATAATATACACCACTTTGTCA
The DNA here is from genome assembly GCF_011064425.1 of Rattus rattus. Taxonomy (NCBI): domain Eukaryota; kingdom Metazoa; phylum Chordata; class Mammalia; order Rodentia; family Muridae; genus Rattus; species Rattus rattus. The sequence goes on from NW_022651194.1 coordinate 414,816, forward strand.
CGTACATACACACACACACAACACACAAATACGCACACACACATATGAAATATATATATGAAATGTACTTTTATATGACCGTTAATTCTCTTGATATGAATATTTAATAATATAATAGTCTAATTACTGTAAAACACAAGTATTATATACTCCAAAAATAGGGCTGGAATTAAAAAAATAAAACAAAAAAACAAGTAAAACCTGGATAAGCAGGATTTTTTTAAACTTCACTCTAGTCTTCTTTGACTACCATTATATGTGAAGCATACTGTTGGCCAAAATCAATATCTATGTAGAAAGAACCAAGGAAAGGCTGAAATGATTCACTTATTTTAAAGTACATTAACCATCTTTCTTCCCAAATCTTCCTGAAAGAGATCGATATATATTCCACTCCACTCCAGAAGAATGGAATCCTAGGATTTCCTCTTACAGAAATGATCTTTCCAAAGTTTTCCTACTTCCTGCATTACAATGAGAATTTTGTTCCCAAAGGCAAAAGTCAGATCCCCTTACCTTTCTTGATACATCACTCCCAAACCATGTGTCCTTTGTAGTCTGATCCCACAAAACATAAGGAGCTATCCGGATAGATAACCTGTTAGTGTCTAAATTATTCATGGATGAGTCTCTTATTATTACTATTACAAATGAGATGCTTTAGAAGGATAAAGTTTGCCTGAGGAATCTTCAATAGAAGTCTAAACAAAGAAAGGGGATAATTTTATTTTAGACCATCTGAAAACTAATGTTAGTTACAAAACTAACTATGAAGAAAACAGGGCAAATATTTTGTAGACCAACTCATAGTATAAGCAGAATTTAAAAGAAGTGTAATATACAGCTAGAGTACTACAAAAAATATTTTCCGCGAATGATTTTACTGTATAAAATCATGGGAACGTTTTGAAAGTATGAATGATTTTCTATGTAATACGATATTTGACTGCTACCTCCAGAAGCCAGAGGAAGCTGTTGGGATATTGGTATTAGAATGAATGAGATTGTTGCAGACTATGTGTGTTCTGTGTATGAAAACATCTAGTGTTATTAAACATCAATCCATCTTCCCAAGCACCATGGAGTGGAGACACATTTAATATCTAATGTAGTATAAATCCATGTAACATTCTTGTGACACTCTAGAGCATAAGGAGCAGAAAGCACTCTAGTGACCCTACACAATGTGATTATAAAAGCTTCGCTACAGCAAGACAGAGATGCATGGCACCTGGGTAGCAAGTGGAGCTCAATGCTCCTGTTACACACAAAATCATTCTCTGGAGTATTGCACAGAAAAAAGATTCAAAGAAGTCAAAGCTATACCTGACCTAGACTGTTCGAGGTAGTTATATTTGAGAAAGAAGTATTCATAATAGCTTCATGTTCTAATCAATGACATATATTTAGCATGTGGTATATTCACAGTAAAAGGGTAATAATACTAGGATGCAAATAACCCACAGGTATTATACACACCTCTTTCTTTTAATAAGTTTCACACAGGAACTAAACCAATACTCTAGGCTGAACTGCACACAAGGTGTTGCATAGGCTGTCTTCTAAACTGTGACAGTTATAAAGAAGAAGACACCCAGGTGTGATTACAGACATGGTTCAACACTCTAGTTTGAGAAACGAACATGTTTAAAAAGTGACAATACGTGTCTGTGCTAAGGAAACCTCTTGGCATTGGACATCACTCCAGCTTATAATACTGTAAACACAAGCCTATGTACCTTACAAAAACACTGCTTCTATATTGGTTCAGTTCCGCAAGTGCTTTCTGTATCATTACCTTTGGATGGCATTAATTTTTCCAACCAGAGTTCCTTCATCTGGGACGCTAAGCCAATTCTCATATAAGTCAGAAGTAAGTAAACTTCCTTCAGTGTTTGCAATGAAGTTTTTTTTTAAATGAAAATAAAAAAGTAATGGTCAATGTACATTTTAGAAAGAACATGAAAAGCATTTTTGTTTAAAATTAGCAGTTTAGACCAGTGATTCTCAACTTGGGAGTCATAATCCATTAGGGGTTCACATATCATATATCTTCCATGTCAGATATTCTCTCCATTTTTCTTTATAATTCTTATCAATAGCAAAATTTTAATTGTGAGAAAACAGCAAAATGATGTGATGGTTAGTCATCACCAAACCATAAGGAAATATATTACTGTTACAGTATTAGGATGGCTGAGAATCATTGGTTGAAAGCATATTATATAAAAGACACCCAAACTTCTATCTCCCCAGAATCTTGGATCAAATGTGGAACCTATGTGCAGGATCTTGTGTTTTCTTCCCTAAGACTAGAATCAATGAAGCAGTGTCCTAGTTGCTATAGCAATGAGATAAAACTATGGTCTGTTCAAATTGCCTCTCCTGACTTCTACTCCACACTATGACTTTCAATCATAGATCTGCACTCCACTTCCCAGCCCAAATCTCTCTCTGCCTTGAAAAACGCCAGATGCTATGTGGACTATCCAGACAGGAACCTATCATAACTGCTCTCTGAGAGGCTCCACCCAGCAGCTGACTGAAATAGGCTATGTAGAGCCACAGCCAATCATTGGATCTTATGGATCAATCAAGGACTTGTATGGAAGAAATGGGGGAGAGATTCCATGACCTGGAGGAGATAGGAACTCCACAGGAAGAGCTACAGAATCAACTAAGCAGCACCACTGGGAGCTATCAAAGGCTGAATGAACATCTAAAAATCCTGCAGAAGCTGCAGCATGACCTACAGCACAATTTCTAGCAAATGTAAAGCTTAGTCTCCTTGTGGGTCCCCCAACATGTGGAACAGGGGCTATCTGTAAGCTGTTGACTGTGAAAACCTGTCCCCACCTGGCCTTAGGGGGAGAAGATGTGCTAAACCTGAAGAGAGTGGATGTGCCTGGGTAGGAGGACAACCCAAGGGTCCCAATTCAGCTCAGGGAAGGAGAGAGACTCTGTGAGGGCAGAATAGGTAGGGGGCAGCATACAAGACATAAAATGAACAAACAAAAAAAATGTAAAATGATGACGAGGATGATGATGACGATGATGATGATGGTTTAAAAATCCACCAAAACAATCAAACCAAAACCAAAGTCCTCTTCTTGGAATAGGCAACTATCAAAAAATGACAGCACCCAAAATTAACTCATCCTGACTGTATAATTGTTGAATCTGTACTTTAGGCTCACACAGCATAAACCTGTTGTATACACACATGTACACCTTGCTTACAGACCCAGCAGGAATAGTGGTGAAGCTTATTTATTTTCCATGTGAGAAGATCTCACAGTTTCATGTCTTTTTCTTAAAATTTGTAAATATTCAACTATTTAAATTTAGTTGTAAGCATCAGATTGAAGAACAGAAACTGTCTTTTGCATGAAATACAACAATGAACTTTGATGTTGTACTAAGGATAGCAAGCCATAAAAATGGAAGAATCATAGGTGCCTTTGTACAAGTAAATTGCTTTGAATACACACGGCTAACTTCAGTAAGGTCTTAAGTTTCTGGCAATGAGAATCAGACACACTTGGCAAGCTCAAAGGCCAAGGAAGGATCATTCAGTACCTTTGCCTAATGTTAGTAAGCATAGTTAATCTCAGAGCATTATCTTTACTATTTATGTTTGGGCCATAGCTCCACAGACTTCTGAAAGGTGAAATCAGATCATGGCCCAAGTAAAAATAAAACAATGATATTTGCTCTAGAGTCACTGCAGCTCCCTGGCAAGTTAGGAGTGTTAGTGTGTAAGACAAGTTAAAAGTAGGTTAGGCTAATACTTGAATATTTGACATGGAATTAGAATGGCAATATCTGGTGAAAGTGAGAGTGCTGGATTATTTTTTGATTGAGAAGGAAAACGATTTCTTGTATATACAAGACAGAGGGTAATATTCACCATCGATAGCCTATTGTAGGTGAGTGTTGGACTTGTCAATTTGAACTGTTATTTGTGAAGGATATTTTTTGGTAAGTATTATTTAATACATTCATTTGATAAAGCACATTTTACCACCATTATAACTTGTTCAGCTATTAATTCACAGGGTATGTTCAGAGGTGAAATCCGTGGGAATATTTGTAATGCCCAACTAAAGTCCATCTCATATATGAGGATGTTAACTTCCAACAGAAGCTCTTCACCTGTGTCTTTATGATGAATCTTTGGGTTTGTCAGACTTTTACCTGCCATGCCTCTTATGAAGAGGTCACGTGTCCATAGTTCTAGGAAACACTCATCATCATGTAATCTTAAGGACAGAAAGCACATATACATCTCTAGAGGGATGATTAATGTTGGTGACATGAAAACCTTCCTTACCTTCAAGACAGATGCTATTACAAGCACGCATTCTTTAATCCATTCAATGAGTTGTCCACTGTCAATTCTCTCTCTGAGGCACCAGTGTGAATTTTCAGGTAGAATTTCGAATATGTGATCTGATTCTCATCCTTTCCCTGCAATCATGGATAACATGTCCTGTGTGGGATTAGGATGTAGTATTAGAGATCCACACCTGAAGCACAAACATGTCTTTTATTGTGAACCTGAGCAAGGATAGTTTTGGCTGCACAGCTATAACTGAGAGGAATAAAGTAGTCATTGAACTTTTTTCTGTTTTACCTTCCAAATACATTTTTTTCCCTAATCAATTTTTCCCCAATTTGAAACATCATGGTTTTGTTGGACTTCTGTTCCCCAAAGCATTTTGGTGAATGGTCCTCTACTACTTTGTGTTTCCTTCTATCAATATCTTTCTCAAGCCTGGAATCTTAAGTAAATATTGGGATATTTCCCTTCCAGAGATAAACTCACTATTTTACTTACTGTTTGTCCTGGCCTGTATTATGAATCCTAACTTTTGTGTTTTGAAGAAATACTTTTTCACCATATTTCTGAGACTTTTATATCCTTATTCTGTGACTCCTTATTTTCAAGTATGTCTACAGATGCTTTCACCAAAACCCGAGCATATATCTTTCATTCTTCCATAATTTACTCTGTAAACATGACTACCATGCATAGGTTTACACCACTTTAAATTGATTACACGAATACAAACAAGGTTACCAGAAAATTCTGCTCTAAAATACCTAAGAAATTGGCAGTAATGCTCATGTGTCTGACAGGATAAATTTGTTCACAAACAGCATAAATTCTTATCAACAGCCTATAGTGCCAAAGAGATGTTGGATAAAGATATGTTTAAAAAGTTTAGTAATTCATTTAAAACAGATTAAGTCATATTATATGGCATTT
>NW_022651195.1:0-21189 GCF_011064425.1 Rattus rattus
TCTCCCATGATCATGGATTGGCAGAATTAATATAGTAGAAATGGCCATTTTACCAAAAGTGATCTAAAGATTCAATGCATTCCCCCATTAAAATACCAATCCAATTCTTCAGAGAGTTAGATTGAACAATTTGCAAATTCATCTGGAATAAAAAAACCTAGGATAGTTAAAACTATCCTCAACAATAAAAGGACTTCTGGTGGAATCACTATCCCTGAACTCAAGCACTATTACAGAGCAATAGTGATGAATACTGTGAAGTACTGGCACAGGGACAGGCAGATAGAACAGTGGAGTAGAATTGAAGACCCAGAAATGAACCCACACACCTATGATCACTTGATTTTTGACAAAGGAGGGAAAACCATCAAATGGAAAAAAGATAGCATTTTATGCAAATGGTGCTGGTTCAACTGGAGGTCAGCATTTAGAAGAATGCAGATCAATCCATTCTTATCACTCTGTACAAAGCTTAAGTCCAAGTGGATCAAAGACCTCCACATCAAACCAGATACACTCAACCTCACAGAAGAAAAACTAGGGCAGCATCTCAAACACATGGGCACTGAAGAAAATTTCCTGAACAAAACACCAATGGCTTATGCTCTAAGATCAAGGATTGACAAAGGGGATCTCATAAAACTACAAAGCTTCTGTAAGGCAAAGGAAACTGTTGTTAGGACAAAATGGCAACCAACACATTGTGAAAAGATCTTTACCAATCCTACAATTTCCAGATTGCTTATGTACAAAATATAAAAAGATCTCATGAACTTAGATGACAGGGAGACATATAAACCTATTTAATAAATGGGGTTCAGAGCTAAGCAATGATTTACAGCTGACAAATGCCATATGGCGGAGAAGCACCTAAAGAAATGTTCAACATCTTTAGTCATAACGGAAATGTAAAACAAAATAACCCTGAGATTCTACCTCACACCACTCAGAATGGGTAAAATCAAAAACTCTGGTGACAGAAGATGCTGGGAAAGAGGTGGAGAAGGAGGAACACTCCTCCATTGTTGGTGGGATTGCAGACTGGTACAGTCATTCTGGAAATCAGTCTGGAGGTTCCTCTGAAAATTGGACATTGCAATACCTGAGGACCCAGCTATACCTCTCTTGGGCATATACCCAAAGGATGTTCCAACATGTAATAAAGACACATGCTCTGTTATGTTCATAGCAGACTTATTTATAATAGCCAGAAGCTGGAAAGAACCCAGATGACCTTCAACAGAGGAATGGATACAGAAAAATGTAGTACATAGACACAATGGAATACTACTCAGCTATCAAAAACAATGCCTTTATGAAATTCATCGGCAAATGGAGGGAACTGGAAAAAATCATCCTGACTGAAGTAACCCAATCACCGAAAAACACATGGAATGCACAGATTGATAAGTGGATATTAGCCCAAATGTTCAAATTACCCTAGATGCACAGAGCACATGAAACTCAAGGATGACCAAAATGCGAATGCTTCACTCCTTCTTTAAAAGGGGAACAATAATACCCATGGGAGGGAATAGGGAGGCAAAGTTTAGAACAGAGGCTGAAAGAATGCCCATTCAGAGCCTGCCCCACATGTGGCCCATACATATACAACCAACAAACTAGAAGATGGATGAAGCAAAGAAATGCAGGCTGACAGGAACTGGATGTAGATCTCTCCTGAGAGACATAGCCAGAATATGGCAAATACATTGGCAAATGCCAGGAGCAAACCACTGAACTGAGAATAGAACCCCCGTTGAAGGAATCAGAGAAAGGACTGAAAGAGTTTGAAGGGGCTTTAGACCCCATATCAACAACGATGCCAACCAATCAGAGCTGCCAGGGACTAAGCCACTACCCAAAGATTATACATGGACTGACCCGGGGCTCCAACTGCATAGGTAGCAATGAAAAGCCTAGTAAGGGCCCCGGTGGAAGGGGAAGCCCTTGGTCCCGCCAAGACTGATCCCCCAGTGAACGGGATTGTTGGGCGGAGGGCGGTAATGGGATGAGGATGGGGAGGGGAACAGCTATCTAGAAGGGGAGGGGGAGAGGTTAGGGGGATGTTTGCCTTGAAACTGGGAGGTGTAATAACAATTGAAATGTAAATAAGAGATATCCAATTTCATGCTGTAGTGTCAATTGCCCAGTTGCCCTGTGTACAGAGGAACTCCTAGGATGCCTTCAAATTGTGGTGTCCTGGGTGTAATGAATCTCCTGGAATGTCTCCAGTTGTGGTGTCAGATGCCCTGGGTGCAGCAGATCTACTGGGATGCCTCTGGATGTGGTACCAAATGTTTTGAATACAGTGGTTCTTGTGGTATGCTTCAGGATATGACATGAAATATTCTGCATGCAGTGGATCCTCTGGTATGTCTGAGGATATAGCCTATTCCATGGAGCAGACTTGATAGCAGTCTGTCCCAGCACAAAGGAACAGGCAGAAGGGGATTGATATTCAGTGGATGGGGTTTGGGGGGATGGTGTGTCCTTAAGTTCATTGGCCCCCAGCGGCAGCTGTGGGACTTGAAGGGAGGGGGTGTTCTTACCAAATGCTGAGTGCAGTGGATTCTCTGGTAAGATATATCCTCTTCCAGGCACCTTTATTTCTAAGTTCAGACTAAAAATTGTCTATAAAAATTTCCTATGAATGTTCTGTAAGAAACTTCTCTAAAATGTGCCTCTCTGCTCTCTTCTGCTAATATTGTTCTCTCCTCTTGCTCAATAATAATTCCTTTGTTCCCAATTCTATGCCTTTCAATGTCAATGCAATCTTTCCTTTTCTAGGAGAAAAAGATCCCAAGGTTTTTCCAACCTTTTTTTTTTTTTTTACAAAATTCCACTAGAAGTTTAAATATGAATTCAAATCATAGATTGAATAAGAAATTTACAACAGAGAATTTCACATGAATATTCACTAACAGTAATTATGTGGATAAACATTCATTATTTGTCTCTAGCTCTACAGATTCATTGACAGGTAAAGACCATAATAACTAAGTCATCATTAAACATTTTGATAGGTAAACTGAGATAATGTTTTTATTTTCTTTCTTGAACCTATACTATAGTAAACTGTGAGTTCCCTTTTTAAGACCTTTGGTTTATTTTTATAAGGTCTTAGAATGTACTCTCTGTTGTAGATGCCTGCTTTTGGTCTCAAAACCAAGTAAATTATGGCACTTGAAGACTGACAAAGTTCTCATTGCAGTTTTAGCATCAGAAAGAACTTAATAATGACTAATACAGTTTTAGAGATTCCTCTATAATCATAATTGATAATTATGAATTAAGAAATCATCTGTTTGTCTATATAGTATACCTATAAGACAGTATATCTTTGTTGTCCTGCAGAAATTTGCTCAAAAGAGTAGGCTAATAACTATGAAAGAAAGGAAAGTTAGAAAACCCCAAGTCTAAGCACTCTATTTGTTTTCCTCCCTGTCCAAAATTAGGATCATTTCCAAATTATTCCTTAAAATGACAACCTATCTATAATTTATAAAATGTCCATAACCAGGCACCCAAACCCAAGAAATCGTTATCGTGAGACCCCATGACTGAATAGGTGTACTGAATATTTTTTAAGGTGTAGGGGGCGGGTAGGCAAATTGAAAAAACTGGTTAGACTTAAAACTAGGTTTAGTATTTGTTGTCCCATCTTTGTATGCTCAGAAAGTTCAGTGCTTAACTGAAATTCTGACTGTATTTATCTGAAAGGCTGGGTGAACTAAAGTCATCGGGAATCAGGAGCTATTCCTGAAGCTGTTCTGAGAGCACTTGTCTGGAAATAGCTTCAGGTGAGGCAGAATTAGGCAGACAACTAAAACAGTCATAATCTTAGCATCCCCAAGGATAATTCTTGTCAAAGCTGCCTCTTGGTGTTTTATGTTGTAATATATGAATCTTACAAGACATATTTTAGTTCTATAAAAATATTTGTATGGGTTGGGCAAGGTGCACAGATCAGTTAAGGGTGGCATTTTGCTTCTTGTTTGAGTAGGTGAAAAACAACTGTCTTATTTTTGACTTAGTTTGAGAAATGACCAACTATAATGTATCTTCATTCATTCCCTGTGAAGGATGGCATGATAAATTCTAAGGATTCCATAAACAACAAAATTTGTTGGCTAATTTCAGCTGAAGTTTTGAATAGATGCATTTCTATTTCTAAGCCAGTTTTTGAGCTGCTCCCATGGGGAGGGATCAATAATTTATGTTATCTGTCCAGGTTTATCTTATTGAATTTTCATTTCCTGTTTGTAGTCAATATCCTCAGTGGGGTTTCCCTTATCATATCTGATCCATATTAGTTTGAAAGGGCTCCACAGACCCTTCTCCCTTCCTGTCATTACAAATACAGAGATTCTTTTTCAAAATAGCATGTTCTTGGTCCAGTAACCCAAAATAGATTGATTCAAATTAGCAGAATCTTTTGTTTCCTAGGGTTATTCTACTCTGACCTTTTTCCCAGAGGATTATTAATACCATTAATATCACCAAGCTTATAACAACTATCATTTTGACCATCAAAATAAAGCAATTAAAACAGTTTTAAACAATTTTTATTATCTGTCAACACAGTATGTTTCCCTGTCTCTGTGCATGTCTTTCTACATTTGAGATCGAAGATCTGAATTTCTTTAATTCCTCTCTTCTAAGGAAATCAGTATTTGTGCATATATTTATATGACCTTCCTTTGTATGTAAATTGGATTAACATCCTTGTCTATGTATTAAAAATTAACTAAATTCCATTCTATTTTCTGTTTGAGCCTAATTTCAGGCTGATATAATGATGAATTTTACACTAAGCTGTCCCAAAATTCCCATGTTCAAAGAATATGGTTGCTTGTAAAGTCTTGACTATCAATTCCATCATTCCTGTTTTTGTAGGCTTGTTTCTCTGTAGCCTGCCTTCTCTCAGAAGCCCAGAACCTGATAGAGCATCTGGCTAAATAACTTGCCTGCAGTCCAAGACCCTGGGTCAGACTGGGAGCATCCTAGCATTATGCCAGGAAACTCAGAATCATGCATGACTAATAGCACCAAATTCTATCCTAATTCTAAACCTGCCCTGCTTAGGGAGGTTAGAATCTTGTGGTTCAGATTAGCTTGGCTGGGAAACCAATTCTCCCACACACTTAATGTTAAAGGGAAGATATGAAGATTCCAGTCAGGAATCTCAAATTAATTTTTAAGAGTGATTTCTTGCCTGAAATTGAACACTGTTATTGATTTTACAGCATGCATATACATAATGTTTTCTTGGATAGCTCCAGGTTTAGACTTCATGTGTTTGCTTGGACATCAAATTTAACTTCTAGCATAATTGTTTATCAGCTCTTCTAAATAATTTGCATTAGGCTGTGTAAGTAGGGAAAGGGTTTCTAATGTAGACTATGATATGCTTTTTCTTTTACTGACAGTTCTCTCTATATCAAACTGTTGGTGAATGACTACACTTTTGCTGGATAGTAGAGGTGTGAGGAAATTATCAACTGCAGTTTTGGGTACAATAACTTTTTATTTAGGACTGAAGATGCAAAATACACTATGCTTCTAAGCAAGTCACATATATCACAGACTCATATTTTTATCAACTTTCACAGGAGATGCTTTTGCAACTGGGGATATTGAAATAGTAAATACTTTTCCAAGCTTGTTGTTTCTTTGTTTTGTACCCATCAAAATCATGATTGCTTTCATTATTATCAAGTGAAATGTTTCAGAAAACTTTTTGATACTAATTAATATCAATGGAGTCATTTTCTTTGCCCATGAAGCAAAAATTGCAGTTCATAAGGGATTGAAGTCATAGTCACAGAACTTTATTCCTGGTTAAATTTTTCCTTCCAGTGCTGTTCACGATAAAATTAGGATCTGTAAATATGCTTTTTGTACCACAGAGGATGGAGTCAGCTGAGAATTATTTATTCTGGGAATAATAGTTTTTAGCTAGCCTAAAATCTACAATTATAGTAAATGAATTGAACTGTTGATGCATCTTATAATATGTTGTCAGGTGAAAGAGCTAGAACATTTTCCCCAGGCTATCATATTTTCCACAGATATAATGAGGATATGCGAGTGCCTTTATAATGATTTTAAATATATACAATTGTTATAGTTCATGGATTTTTTTCTAGAAATAAACATTTCAAGAAAAGCAATATGCATTCTGGCTGACAGAGTATACAGGATGGAAACAGTTTTCTAAACAGGAATCCACATTGTATTACTTCCTGAGACCATCAGTGACTTAGTTTCTATGCCATGCTATCCCATTACAAGTCAGTTTTAGTGTTGTATATATGAATGTCAAAGGACAATAATTCATTTTGAAGCTACATCTGGATTTTATTTTGTGTAATCATAACAAATAAATACATTTGCCTCAAACTGGATGTGGACAGGGACACCTACCTATATAATGAAGCAAATATTTGAAGTTTTTAAATTATAACAGTAATTTAGGGCAAAATGGTATTTTAGGGATCTTGTAAATCAAATTTTTGTTTCAAAGTTGTCTGGGTCAGTTGGTGTTGTTATCCCTCTACAGGAAGTTGTTCCCGGCTAATGGAGTAGGTCTTTTCAGGTTCTATGTCCCTACTAATATGCATCACAGCTACAGTCAGTGTCTTAGATACAGTTTTCCTGCTGTAAAAATACTCAAGGCAACTCTTATAAGGACAATATATAATTGAAGCTGCCTTATACGTTCAGAATGTCAGTCCACTATCATTAGGACAGGGGCATGGCAGGATCTAGAAAGGCTTGGTACAGAAGAAGCTGAGAGCTATTCATGTTCATCTGATGCCCACTAGAACACCATTAAAAGTAAGGTCGGCATCAATAGGTGAGTAAATTGAAGATTTGCTCCACCTTACAAATGCTGTTAAGCTGGTGGCTTAATTTCTTAGTGCCTCAAAGGTAGAGCCTAATTGACCATGTTGATCTTCTTGTAGAGTTCCTATCCCTTTCATGGGCCTGAGTCCATCCCACAACACTATTATTAGTGTCACTCAGTTTTGGCCAATGCTTGCTTGTGAGTTTCCACATCTGTTTCAGTCAGCTGCTTGGTGGTGCTTATGAGAGGACAATTATGCTAGACTCCTGTCTGCAACATAGAGGAGTATCCTTAATGTCAGGGATTGTTACTTGCCCATGGAATTGGTTTCAAGTTGGGCCTGTCATTGATTGGCCATTCTTTCTCTCCACATTTACTTTGTCCTGCATTTCTTGTAGATCATTTTTTTTCAAAAGTTGTCTGGGTCAGTTGGTGTCCTTATTATCCCTCTACTGGGAGTTGTTCTTGGCTAATGGAATAGGTCTTTTCAGGTTTTATTTCCTCACTGATATGCATTTCAGCTAAAGTCAGTGTCTTAGATACAGTTATCCTGCTGTGAAAATACACCAATACCAAGGCAACCCTTATAAGGACAATGTATAATTGAAGCTGCCTTATATGTTCAGAAGGTCAGTCAATTATCATTAAGACAGGAGCATGGCAGAATCTAGGCAGACTTGGTACAGGAGAAGCTGAGAGCTCTTAATCTTCAACTGATGCACACTAGAAGAATGGCTCGCAGGCAGATAGAACAAGGGTATTAATGTCATACCTACAGTGTCACACCTACTCCAAAAAAGCCGCATCTTATAATAGTGCCATTCTCTGGGCCAACCATATAAAACCATCACAGTCAGTCATATTGACATGGTGTTGGGAACTTTCTAGAGATGTCTCCCATCCTACTTCTCCTGTCGTCTGCTGATCTCTCTTCATTACCCTTATGCTTTGCACTCTATCTCACACCTGGCCCTAACTCCTCCTACCCCCACCATTCTCCTCCCCATCCATTGTCCCACCTAGTTTTCTCCATGCATCCATCTTATGTCTATCTTATTCCACCATCTCTGTAAGATTCAGGCATCCTTGCTTGGGCCTACAATCTTATTGAACTTCTTCATGTCTGCTGAGTCTATGCAGGATATAGCACCTTTTATGGCTAATATCTACTTACAAGTGAGTACATACCATGTATGACCTTTTGTATCCGGAATACTATATTTAGGATGGTATTTTCTAGCTCAATCCATTTACCTACAAAATTCATGATGCCATTATTTTTGATAGGTTTTTTTTATTAGATATATTTCTTTACTTACATTTCAAACGTTATTACCCTTCCCAGTTTCCTGTACATAAGCCCCCATTCCCTCCCCTCCCCATCCCCCATATGGGTATTCCCCCTATAACCCCCTTATTGCCCCCCATATGCACTGGTGGTCAACCTTGGTCCGACCAAGGGCTTTCCCTTCCCCTGGTACCCTAACATGGCTATTCTCTGCTACATATTCAGTTGGAGCCTTGGGTCAGTCCATGTATAGTCTTTCGGTAGGGGTTTAGTCTCTGGAAGCTCTGGTTGGTTGGCTTTGTTGCTTTTATTGGGTTGCAAGCTCCTTCAACTCTTTCAATACTTCCTGTAATTCCACCCAAGGGGGCCCTATTCTCAGTTCGGTCGTTTGCTGCTAGCATTGACTTCTGTATTGGACATGCTCCGGATGTGCCTCTCAGGAGAGATCTATATCTGGTCCCAGTCAGCATGCATTTTCTAGCTTCATCAATCTTATCTAGTTTTGGTGGCAGTATATATATGGGCCATATGTGGGTCAGGCTCTGAAGGGCCATCCCTTGAGTAGCTGTTCTAAACTTTGCTTCTATATCCCCTTCCATGGTTATTTTTCCTCTTTTAAGAAGGTGTGGGAAGATTCATATTTTGGTCATCCTTCTTCTTGAACTTCCTGTGGTCTGGGAATTGCATTTTGGGTAATTTGAGCTTTTTGGGTAATATCCACTTATCAATGAGTGTATACCAAGTGTGTTTTTCTGTAATTGCATAACCTCACTCAAAATGATATTTTCTAGTTCATTCAATTTGCCTATAAATTTCATGAAGTCATTGTTTTTGATAGCTGAATAGTACTCCATTGTGTAGATGTACCACATATTTTGAATCCATTCCTCTGTTGAAGGGCATCTGGATTCTTCCCAGCTTCTAGCTATTATAAATAAGGCTGCTGTGAACATAGTGGAGCATGTGTCTTTGTTGTATGTTGGAGCATTCTTTGGGTATATGCCCGAGAGAGATATAGCTGGGTCCTCAGGTAGTGAAGTGTCCAATTTTCTAAGGAAATTCCAGACTGATTTGCAGATGGTTATACCAGTTTGCAATCCCTCCAACAGTGGAGGAGTGATCCTCTTTCTCTACATCCTCATCAGCACTGCTGTCACCTGAGTTTTTTTACCTTAGCCATTCTGACTGGTGTGAGGTGGAATCTCAGGGCTGTTTTGATTTGCATTTCCCTGATAACTAACGATGTTGAACATTGCTTTAGGTGCTTTTTGGCCATTTGATAATCCTCTGCTGAGAATGTTTTGCTTAGCTCTGTACCCCACTTCTTAATAGGGTTATTTGGCTTTCTGGAGTCTACCTTCTTGTGTTCCTTGTATATTTTGGATATTAGCCCTCTATTAGATGTAGGATTGGTAAAGATCTTTTCCCAATCTGTTGGTTGCCATTTTGCCCTAATGACATGCCTCTGCTTTACAAAAGCTTTGTCCCATTTGTCAATTCTTGATCTTAGAGCATGAGCCATTGGTGTTCTGTTCAGGAAAATTTCCCCAGTGCCCATGTGTTTGAGACTGTTCCCCACTTATTCTTCTATTAGTTTGAGTGTATCTGGTTTGATGTGGATTTCCTTGACCACTTGGACTTAAGCTTTGTACATGGATTGATTTGCATTCTTCTACATGCTGACCTCCAGTTGAACTAGCACCATTTGCTGAAAATGCTATCTTTCTTCCATTGGATGGTTTTAGATCCTTTGTCAAAGATCAAGTGACTCTAGGTGTGTGGGTTCATTTCTGGGTTTTCAATTTTGTTCCACTGATCTATCTACCTGTCTCTGTACCAATACCATTCAGTCTTTATGACTATTGATGCCTTTATTTTTATTAGCTGAATTATTTTTACTATGTAAAGGAAGCATATTTTCTATTTCTTTGGTTGCAGGACACCTGAGTTATTTCCTCTTTCTGCCAAATACAAGTAAATCTTCTGTAAACATATTGGGGTGACTGTGTCTTTGTGGTATAGTGGAACTGTTTTGTGGATTATACCAAGAACTGGTATATTGGATCTTCAAGTAGACAGTTTCTAATCATCTGGGAAAAAGCCAGTTTGATTTCTAGAGAGGTTATAGAACTTTATACTTAAAAGAGCAATGGAGGAGTGTTCCCCTTTCTCCATATCCTTGCTAGCATGTGCTGTCTCTTGAGTTTTGCATCTTAGCCATTTTGAATGGTGCAAGGTAGAATCACAGGATTTTTTAATTTGCATTTCCCTGACAACTAAGGATGTTGAATATTTCTTTAGTTACATCTCAGCCATTAAATATTCCTCACCTGAGGATTCTTTGTTTAGCTCTGTATTCCATTTTTAGGGTTATTTGGCTCTCTGGAGACTAACTCTTGAGTTCTTTGTATATATTGGCTACTAGATCTCTATCGGGTGTTGTATTGCTAAATATCTTTTTCCAATCTGTTGGTTGCCCATTTTGAACTAATGACAGTGTCCTTTGCTTTACAAAAACATTGCGGTTTTTTGAGGTCCCGTTTGTTGATTCTTCATCTTAGAGCATAAGCCATTGGTGTTCTACTCAGGAATTTTTCACCAGTGCTCAAGTGTTTCAGACTCTTCCTTACTTTTCTTCTACTACTTTGAGTGTATCTAGTTTTATGTGGAGGTCCTTGATCCACTTAGACTAAAGCTTTGTACAGAGTGATAAGAATGGGTTGATTTCCATTCTTCTACATGCTGACCTCCAGTTGAACCAACACTGTTTGTTGAAAATTCTATCTTTTTCCACTGTATGATTTTAGCACCTTTGTCAAAGATCAAGAGACAATAGGTTTGTTGGTTCATTCCTGGGTTTTCAATTCTATTTCATTGATCTACCTGCCTATCTCTGTACCAATAACATACAGTTTTGTGTGTTTTTTTCTTGTTTGTTTTATTACTATTTCTCTGTAATGCAGCTTGAAGTAAGGGATAGTGATTGCACCAGAAGTTCTTTTATTGTTGAGAATAGTTTTCAATATCCTATGTTTTTTGCTATTCCAAATGAAGTTGCAAATTGATCTTTCTAACTCTAGGAAGAATTGAGTTGGAATTTTGATAAGGATTGCATTGAATCTGTAGACTGCTTTTGTCAAATGGCCATATTTACTATATTAATCCTTCCAATCCATAAGCATGGGAGGTCTTTCCATTTTCTGAGACTTTGAACTTATTTCTTCAGAGACTTGAAGTTCTTCTCATCCAGATTTTTCACTTGCATGGCTCGAGTAACACTGAGGAATTTTATGTTATTTGTGACTATTATGAAGTGTGTCATTTGCCTAATTTCTTTCTCAGCCTGTTTATCCTGATAACAGAGGAAGGATATTGATTTGTCTGAGTTAATTTTATACCTAGTCACTTCCCTGAAGTGGTTTATCAGGCTTAGTAGTTCTCTGGTGGAACTTTTGTGGTCACTTAAGTATACTTTCATATTATCTGCAAATAGTGATTTTGACTTCTTCCTTTCCCAATTTATCCCTTTGACCCCTTTTGTTGTCAAATTGTTCTGGCTAGGACTTTGAGTACTATATCGAGTAAGTAGCGAGGGAGTGGTTAGCCTTGTCTAGTCCCTGATTTTAGTGTGATTGCTTCAAACTTTGCTGCATTTAGTTTGATATTGACTATTGGTTTGAGGTATATTTATTTTAATATGTTTAGGTATGAGCCTTGAATTCCTGATCTTTCCAAGACTTTTATTATGAAGGGTGTTAAATTTTGTCAAATGCTTTCTCAGCATCTAATGAGATAATCATGTGGATTTTATTTCTTTGAGCTTGTTTACTTAGTGACTTATATTAATGGATTTTGAATATTGAACTATTCCTGTATCCCTACTTAATGAAGCCTACTTAATCGTGATGCATGATCACTTTGACATGTTCATGGATTTGATTTGTGGGAATTTTGTTGAATGTTTTTGCATTGATATTCATAAGGGAAATTGTTCTGAAGTTCTAATCCTTTGTTGGGTCCTAGTTTTCTTTAGGTACAAGCATAATTGTTTCAAAGGAGAAATTAGGTAGTGTTCCTTCTGTTTCTATTTTGTATAATAGTTTGGCCAGTATTGATATTAGATCTGCTATGAAGATCTGATAGAATTCTGTACTAAATCCATATGGTCCTGGATTTTTCTTGGTTGGGAGACTTTTAATAACTGCTTATATATCTTTAGGAATTATGTGATTGTTTAGATGGTTTATCTGATCCTGATTTAACTTGATTCCTGGTATCTGTCTAGAAAATGGCCTTTTTGTCCAAATTTTCTTGTTTTGCTGAATATAGGCTTTCGTAGTGGGTTCTGAAGATTTTTTTTGAATTTCCTCAGATTCTGCTGTTATTCCTCCCTTTTCATTTGTGATTTTGTTATTTTTGATACCTTCTCAGAGCCCACTGCTTTGTCTAGCTAATGGTTTATCTATCTTGTTGATTTTCTCAAAGAACCAGCTCTTGGTTTTATTGATTCTTTGTATAGTCCTTATTTTTCTATTTGGTTGATTTCAGCCCTGAGTTTGATTATTTCTTGCCTTCTACTCCTCTTGGATGTATTTGATTCTTTTGTTCTAGAGCTTTTTCAAGCTGCAAGTGTATGTTCTCGCCAGTTTCTTTCTGGAGTCACTCAGAGCTATGGATTTTCCTCACACTGCTGCTTTCATTGTGTCCCAAAAGTTTAGGTATGTTGTACCTTCATTTTCATTAAATTATGAAAAGTCTTTAATGTCCTTATTTCTTTCTTTCTTGACTATGCTATTATTGTGTAGAATGTTATTCAACTTCTATATGTATGTGGGCTTTCTGTTGTTTTTGTTCTTGAAGACCAGGTTTAGTCTGTGTGAACTGCCCGGATGCATGGGATTATTTCAGTCTTCTTGTATATGTTCCGGCCTGTTTTGTGACCAATTATATGGTCAATTTTGGAGAAGGCACCATGAGGTGCTGAGAAGAAGGTATATCCTTTTGTATTAGATGGAATGTTCTTTAAATATCTGTTAAGTCCATTTGGTTCATAACTTCTGTTAGTTTCTCTATGTCTCTGTTTTGTTTCTGTTTCCATGATCTGTCAATTGATGAAAGTTGGGAGTTGAAATTTCCCACTATTATTGTATGAGGTACAATGCATGCTTTGAGCTTATTAAAGTTTCTTTTATGAATGTAGGTGCCATTTCACTTGGATCATGATATTTAGAATTGATATTTCATTTTGGTGGATTTTTCCTTTGCTGAATGTGAAGTTTCCTTTCTTATCTTTTTTGTTAACTTTTGGTTGAAAGTCAAATTATATTCAATATTAGTATTGCTATTCCAGCTTGTTTCTTAGGAATATTTGCTTAGAATATTGTTTTCCAGCCTTTTACTCTGAGGTATTTTTCCCTTTGTCATTGAGATGTGTTTCCAGTATTCAGCAAAATGATGGGTCCTTTTTACATATCCAGTTTCTTAATCTATGTCTTTTTCTTGGGAAATTGAGTGTGTTGTTGTTAAAATATATTAAGGAATAGTGATTGTTGTTTCCTGTTATTTTTGTTTTTAGAGGTGGAATCACATTTCTTTGTCTTTTTTCTTTCAAGTTTTTTGCAAGAGCATTACTTTCTTACTTGTTCTAGGTCGAAGTTTCCCTCTGTTTGTTGGAGTTTTCCATCTATTATCATTTGCCGGGCTGGTTTTGTTGAAAGATATTGTGTAAATTTGGTTTTGCGATGGAAATTCTTATTTACTCCACGAGTTTTCCTCTTAGCATGGTTTTCATTGTGCTCCATAATTTTGGGTATGTTGTGCCTAAATTTTTATTAAATTATAAAAAGTCTTAATTTCTTTCTTTCTTTCTTCCTTGACCAAATTATCATTGAGTAGAGCATTATTCAACTTCCACATATATGTGGGCTTTCTTTAGTTTCTGTTGTTATTGAAGACCAGCATTAGTTGGTGGTGATAGGATTCATGGGATTATTTCAATCTTCTTGTATCTGTTGAGACCTGTTTTGTGAACAATTATATGGTCAATTTTAGAGAAGGCACCATGAAGTGCTGAGAAAAAAGTATATTATTTTGTTTTAGAATGACATGTTCTATAAATATCTGTTAAGTCCATTTGGATCATAACTTCTGTTAGTTTCTCCATGTCTCTGTTTAGTTTCTATGATCTGTCCATTGATGAAAGTGGGGTGTTGAAATCTCCTACTATTATTATGTGAGGTGTAATGGGTTCTCATAGGCATCCTCCCAGGATATTCTGGCTTTCATAGTCTCTTGTGAGAAGTCTGGGGTAATACTGATGTCTGCCTTTATATATTACTTAAACTTTTTCCTTTACTACTTTTATTGTTTTCTTTGTTTGGTGCATTTCGTGTTTTGACTATTATGAGACAGGAAGAATTTCTTTTTGGTCAAATCTATTTGGAGTCCTGCAGGCTTCTTGTATGTTTATGGGCATCTTCTTCTTTAGGTTAGGGAAGTTTTCTTCTCTAATTTTGTTGAAGATATTTACTGGCCCTTTAACTTGGCAGTCTTTGCTCTCTTCTATACCTATTATCCTTCAGTTTGATCTTTTCATTGTGTTCTTGATATCCTGGATGTTTTAGATTAGGAACTTTTTGTGTTTTACATTTTCATTGATGGTTGTGTGAATGTTTTCTTTGTTATTTGCTGCCCCTAAGATTCTCTTTTCTATGTCTTGTATTCTGTTGGTGATGCTTGCACCTATGACTCCTGATCTATTTTCTAGGTTTTCTATCTCCAGAGTTGTCTTCTTTTGTGATTTCTTTTTTGTTTCTATTACCATTTTTAAATCTTGGATGGTTTTGTTCAATTCCTTCACCTCTTTGGTTGTGTTTTTCTGTAATTCTTTAAGAGAATTTTGTGTTTCTTCTTTAAGCGCGTCTACTGGTTTACCTGTGTTGTCCTGTACTTCTTTAAGGGAGTTATTTATGTCCTTGTTAAAGTCCTCTATCATCATCATGAGATGTCATTTTAAATACAAATCTTGCTTTTCCAGTGTGCTTGGATATACTGTATTTTCTTTGGTGAGAGAACTTTGCTCTGATGATGCCAAGTTGTCTTGGTTTCTGTTGTGTAGGTCCCTGTGCTTGCCCCTTGCCATCAGGTTGTCTCTGGTGTCTTGCTGTCTCTGACACTGGCTTGACCCTCCTGTGTAGGCCTGTGTGTCAGCGCTCCTGTAGATCTGTTTTCTTTCAGACATATCTGGGTATAGAAATGTGCTCCTGGATTTGTGTGACCTGAAGCCTCCATGTGGCTCACATTGAGCAGAAAAGTTGGTCTTACCTCTGCTCTAAGTTTTGTATGTGCTTCTGACAATTGGCTTTCCATTGGATCAGGCAGAAATGGAAAGATTCCTGTCCCTGACTGCTCCTAGGTTCCTGGGCCAAGAGGACACAGAGGGCACTACGTATGTTTCTCTTGCATCAGGATTGTGGGTAGAAGCACTTGTCTCCTCTGAGTTATTAGCATTGTCCACACTTCTGAGATTCTAGTTCTCTCCTCTGTGGGATTTCTGTGCAGGGTGTTGTGGGACTGGTTCAATTTAATTCTGGGTGCAGGCAGAAAACAGAAGGTTCCTGCTGCTGACTGCTCCTATATTCCTGTATCCAGATGGCACTAGGCATGTTCCTCTTGAGCTAGGAATATGAGTAGGAGTGGCAGTCTCCCTTAAGTTCTTAGGATTGCCCACACTTCTGAGCGTCTAGCTTTTTCCCCCTTGAGATTTGGGTACACAGAATTGTGGGACCTGTTCAGCTCCTGGCACAGCCAGAGACTGAAAGTGTCCTGTTCCAGACAACTTCTGCCTTGTATGACCTAAGGCCAGCATGTGGGTTGCTTGTAGATAAAGAGTTGGTCTTAATTCTTCTCTCAGGTGTATAGGAACTCCTGATGACTGGACTCCTGCTCATGGTGCAGGCAGAATTCAGAAGGGTTATGTCCCTCACTGCTCCTAGTTCCCTCTGTGCCCTCTGGGCACAGAGGGAACTAGGTGTGTTCCTTTTGGGTCAGGAATGTAGACAAAAGTACTTGTTCCGTCTGACCTCTCAGAATTGTCCGCACTTCTGAGAGTCCAGCTCTCTTCCCCCTCTCCATTTTTAGATTCTGGATGGTTTTGTTTAATTCCTTCACCTTTTTGGTTATGTTTTATTATAAATCTTTAAGGGATTTTTGTGTTTACCATTTAATGACTTCTACTTGGTTGTTATCCTTAATTCTTTAAAAGATTTTTTGTGTTTGCTCTTTAAGGGATTTTAGTGATTTTCCTGTGTTGCCCGGTATTTCTTTAATGGAGTTATTTATGTCCTTTTTTAAAAAATTGGATACTTCTTATTTACATTTCGAATGTAATTCCCTTTCCCAGTTGTCCATCAGCCCTCTATCTCCTCCCCTCCACTTCTATATGGGTGTTCACCTCCTCATCAACCCCCCTATTACTGCGTACCCCAACAGTCCCCTACACTGGGGGTCCAACCGTGGCAGGACGAAGGGCTTTCCCTTCCACTGGTGCCCGAACAAGGGTATTCTCTGCTATATATGCCCTTGGAACACAGAGTCAGTTCATGTACAGTCTTTGGGTAGTGGTTAATCTGTGGACGCTCTGGTTGTTTGGCATTGTTGTTCTTATGGGGTCTCAAGTCCCCTGAGCTCTTTCAGTCGTTTCTCTAATTCCTCCAACTGGGGTCCCATTCTCAGTTCACTGGTTTGCTACAGGCAACTGACCTGTATTTTACATGTTCTGGCTTTGTCTCTCAGGAGAAATCTATATCTGGTTCCTGTCAACATGCACTTTTTAGCTTCATCAATCTTATCTAGTTTTGGTGGCCATATACATATGTCCCACAGGTGGGGCAGGCTGGGAATGACCGTTCCTTCAGTCTCTGCTCTAAACTTGGCCTCCCTATATCCTCTTATGGATATTTTTGTTCCACTTTTAAAGAAGAAGTGAAGCATCTGCATTTAGGTCATCCTCCTTGAGTTTCATGTGATCTGTGCATCTTGGGTAATTCAAGCATTCGGGCTAATATCCACTAATCAATGAGTGCATACCATGTGTGTTTTTCTGTGATTCAGTTACTTCACTCATGATGATATTTTCTAGTTCTGTCCATTTGCCTATAAAATTCATGAAGTCATTATTTTTGATAGCTGAGTAGTATTCCATGGTGTAGATGTACCAGATTTACTGTATCCATTCTTCTGTTGAAGGGCATCTGGATCCTTTCCACCTACTGGCTATTATAAATAAGGCTTCTATGAACATAGTGGAGCATGTGTCTTTGTTGTATGGTGGAGCATTATTTGGGTATATGCCCAGGAGAAATATAGCGTGGTACTCAGGTATTCAATCTTCAATATTATAAGGAACCTCCAGACTGATTTCCAGAGAGGTTGTACCATTTTCAATCACACCAACAATGGAGGAGTGTTCCTCTTTCTCCATATCCTTGCCAGCATCTGCTATCACCAGAGTTTTTCATCTTAGCCATTCTGACTGGTGTGAGGTGGAATCTCAGGGTTGTTTTGATTTGCATTTCCCTTATGACTAAAAATGTTGAACATTTCTTTAGGTGTTTCTCAGCCATTCAGTATTCCTCAGCTGTGAATTCTTTGTTTAACTCTGTACCACATTTTTTAATAGGGTTATTTGGCTCTCTGGAATCTAATTTCCTGAGTTCATTGTACATTTTAGATATTAGCCCTGTATCATTTGTAGGATTGGTAAAGAACTTTTCCCCATCTGTTGGTTGCTATTTTGTCCTAATGACAGTGTCCTTTGCATTACAGAAGCTTTGCAGCTTTATGAGATCCCATTTGTTGATTCTTGATCTCACAGCATAAGGCCTTGTTGTTCTGTTCAGGAAATTTCCTCCAGTGCCTATGTGATCAAGACTCTTCCTCACTTTTTCTTCTATTAGTTTGAGTGTATGTGGTTTGATGTGGAAGTTCTTGATCCACCTGGACTTAAGCTTTGTACAAGGTGATAAGAATGAATTGGTTTGCATTCTTCTACATGTTATTTTCCAGTTGAACTGGCACCAATTTTTGAAAGTGTTATCTTTTTTGCATTGGATGGTTTGGGCTCCTTTGTCAAAAATCAAGTGACCATAGTTATGTGGATTCATTTCTGGGTCTTCAATTCTATTCCACTGGTCTATCTGTCTGTCTCTGTACCAATACCATACAGTTTTTTATTATTATTGCTTTGTAATACTGCTAGAGGTCAGGGACGGCAATTTCCCCAAAGGTCTTTATATTGTTGAGGATTCTTTTAGCTATCTGTAGATTGCTTTCTGTAAAATGGCCATTTTTAATATATTAATCCTGATAATCCATGAGCATGGGGGATCTTTCCATATTCTGAGATCTTCATCAATTTCTTTCTTCAGTGACTTGAAGATCTTATCATACAGATCTTTCACTTGCTTGGTGAAAGTCACACTGAAGTATTTTATATTATTTGGGACTATTATGAATGGTCTCATTTCCCTAATTTCATTCTCAGCCTGTTTATCTTTTGGGCAGAGGAAGGCTACTGATTTATTTGAGTTAATTTCATACCCAGCCACTTTGCTCAATTTGTATATCAGGCTTAGTAATTCTCTGGTCGAACTTTTGGATTCACTTAAGTATACTATCCTATCATCTGCAAATAGTGATATTTTGAAATCTTCCTTTCCGATTTGTATCCATTTGACCCACTTTTGTCATCTGATTCTTCTGACTAGGACTTTGAGAACCATATTGAATAAGTAGGGAGAGAGTGGGCAGCCTTGCTAGTCCCTGATTTTACTAGGATTGCTTCAGGCTTCTCTACATTTAGTTTAACGTTTCTGCTACTGGTTTGCTGTGTATGGCTTTTACTGTGTTTAGGTTATGGGCCTTGAATTCCTGTTCTTTGCAGGATTTTTATCATGAAGAGGAATTAAATTTTGTCAAATGCTTTCTCAGCATCTAATGAAATGATTATGTGGTTATTATCTTTGAGTTTCTTTATATAGTGGTTTGCATTGATGATTTTCTATATTGAACCATCCCTGTATACCTGGAATGAAGCCTACTTCATCATGATGGATGATTGATGTGTGCTTGGATTCAGTTTGCAAGCATATTATTGAGTATTTTTGTGTTAATATTCATAAGGGAAATTGGTCTGAAGTTGGCTTTTTTGTTAGATCTTTGTGTGGTTTAGATATAGGAGAAATAGCGGATTCATAGAAGGAATATGGTAGTGCTCTGTCTGTTTTAATTTTGTGGAATAGTTTGGAAAGTATTGGTATGAGGTCTTCTATGAAGGTCTGATAGAATTCTGCAATAAACCCATCTGGTCCTGGGCTCTTTTTGGTTGGTGAGACCTTTAACGACTGCTTCTATTTCTTTATGATTTATGGCATTGTTTGAATGGTTTATCACTTCCTGATTTAACATTGATACCTGGCATTTGTCTAGAAAATTGTGCATTTCCTCCAGATTTTCAAGTTTGGTTGAATATAAGCTTTTGCAGTAGGATCATATGACATTTTTAATTTCCTCTGATAATTTTGTTATGTCTCTCTTTTCATTTCAGTTTTTTTATCCTTATTAACTTTAATATTTCTTATTTACATTTCGATTGTTATTCCCCTTCCTGGTTTCCCTGCCAACAACCCCCTAACCCCTCTCTCTCCCCTTCTATAAGGGCTTCCCCTCCCCATCTTCACCCCATTACCACCCTCACCCCAACAATCACTTTCACTGGGGGTTCAGTCTTGGCAGGACCAAGGACTTCCCCTTCCACTGGTGCTCTTACTAGGTTACTGATTGCTACCTATGAGGTTGGAGCCCAGGGTCAGCCCATGTATAGTTTTTGGGTAGGGGCTTAGTCCCTAGAAGCTCTGATTGCTTGGCATTGTTGTTCATATGGGGTCTCGAGCCCCTTCAAGCTCTTCCAGTTCCCTCTCTGATTCCTTCAACAAGGGTCCCATTCTCAGTTCAGTGGACTGCTGCTAGCATTCGCCTATGTATTTGCTGTATTCTGGGTGTGTCTCTCAGGAGAGATCTACATCCAGTTCCTGTCGGCTTGCACTTCTTTGCTTCATCCATCTTATCTAGTTTGGTGGCTGTATATGTAGGGGCCACATGTGGGGCAGGCCCTAAATGGGTGTTCCTTCTGCCTCTGTTCTAAACTTTGCCTCCCATACCCTCTCAAGGGTATTCTTGTTCCCCTTTTAAAAAGAAGGTGAAGAATTCCCATTTTGTCCATCCTTCTTGAGTTTCATGTGTTCTGTTCATCTAGGGTAATTTGAGCATTTGGGCTAATATCCATTTATCAATGAGTGCATACCATGTGTTTTTCTGTGATTGGGTTACCTCGCTTAGGATGATATTTTCCAGTTGCATCCATTTGCCTATGAATTTCAAGAAGTCATTGTTTTTGATAGCTGAGTAAAATTCCTTTGTGTAGATGTACCACATTTTCTGTATCCATTCCTCTGTTGAAGGGCATCTGGGTTCTTTCCAGCTTCTGGCTATTATAAATAAGGCTGCTGTGAACATAGTGGAGCACGTGTCTTTTTTATATGTTGGGGCATCTTTTGGGTACATGCCCAAGAGAGGTATAGCTGGGTCCTCAGGTAGTTCAATGTCCAATTTTCTGAGGAACCTCCAGACTGATTTCCAGAATGGTTGTACCAGTCTGCAACCCCACCAACAATGGAGGAGTGTTCCCCTTTCTCCACATCCTCGCCAGCATTTACTGTCACCTGAGTTTTTGATCTTGGCCATTCTCACTGGTGTGAGGTGAAATCTCACGGTTGTTTTGATTTGCATTTCCCTTATGACTAACGATGTTGAACATTTCTTTAGGTGTTTATCGGCCATTCGGCATTCCTCAGGTGTGAATTCTTTGTTTAGCTCTGAACCCCATTTTTTTAATAGGGTTATTTGTCTCCCCTGCGGCCCTAACTTCTTGAGTTCTTTTTGTATATTTTGGATATAAGCCCTCTATTCTGTTGTAGGATTGGTAAAAATC
>NW_022651196.1:0-129558 GCF_011064425.1 Rattus rattus
TAGAAGTTACGTGCATTGCCGTTCTCTTCATAATTCTGTCTATAATTGATTATCTCTCAACTCTATTATCTATTTTTCATTTTAATCACACTGATCTTTATAGTTTTTGTATGTGCTCAACACATTTATATAAACAGCTTATCTAAAGTAGCCATACAATTCTTTAGAACATTTTATTCCTATCAGGTATTACCAGATAGAATTATATTTTCAAATCCAATTGCCGTTCATATAAGGTCTTTCTTTGGCCAATTGGCATGCAAATGCTGTTAGAATAGAAAATGAATTTATCTTTCTCAATTATCATTATGTCTCAATATCTAGAATAGAGATGTACATGTCATGTTGCTGAAAAACATTGAATTAATTGACTAATTATGTCTTAGTCAGTGTTCTGTTGCTGTGAAGAGACACCACGACCATGGCAACTCTTGTAAAGAAAGTTATTTAATTGGGGCTTGCTTATAGTTTCAGAGGTTTAGTCCTTTATCACCATGGTAAGAAATTGGATGGTATCCAGGCAGACATAGTGCTAGAGAAGGGAATGGGAGTTATACATTTGGATTTGAAGGCACCGTGAAGAACAAGTCCCTGGGCCAGGCTTGAGCATTTGAAATCCCGAAGCCCACCCCCGTAAACACACTTCCTTCTGCAAGGCTGCACCTACTCCAACAAGGACACACCTCCTAATCACTCTCAGGTAGAGTGCTACTCCCTAATGACCAATCATTCAAATATTTGTGTTTGTGGGGACAATTCCTACTATATGCAAACCACCAACCTTTTCTCCATTTTACCCAAAGAATTTATGGATGTTAAAGATCACAGTAAATAAATAGAGTTGTGGGCACACATGGTGACATATTGGGCCCATATTGTGGCATTCAAAATTATCTCCTCAATGATTAATAGAGACTCAATGACTAGTCGAAGTGCTAAGTATAAGCGACTGTTGATGGTTCTGCCCTGAATGGGACGTTTATATTAATCCTCCCTGATTCACAGTGAAGATAAGGGGAAAGGAAGAGCATTTGGAGGATGGGGAAAATGTTATTAAACTCTGGACATGACATATATATTGCATTTATGTGGTTTCATAAATGAGACCTTCATAAGATAGGATGTACACACAATAGAGAGGTTCATGAGGTCCTGTCCTTAGAAGTTCATGTCAGTTAATGTTTTCAGGGTGTTGCCATTTTGTTCAGGGGTGTACTACTAGTAAGTTCCCCAAACTCCAGTAAGGAATGCTCAATCCATTATCTTACAAGCAACTGCAATTAAACTCAGTGCCTCATAAACATACAAAAGTCATGAAAGTAGGAAAAGGACTTGTTGGAAGAAGAGGATTTCAAATTGAGTAGAATGAGGATAAGAGAGGGCAACTGGGATGAAAATGACCACATTTCACCATATACTTGTAGGAAGCTATCAAAAATTAATAGTTTTAGAAAGATAGATCACAGTCAAGATTGAGATAGACTAATTGTCTCTTAAAAGAATAAGGCAGTTTTGAACTCTTGTAATGTTCTCCATCTTATTAGTTTCCATAATATAAGACTGCCAAAGGTAGAGAAAAATCAAAATTAGTGAGAAAGAAATACACAATACAGTGAAATAGAATACCCGTAAACAGTTGATTCAGACTTTGGGAGTCAGGTCCTGTTCTTTACTTCATTTAATTTTCATAAACCATCAATTGTCCTACAAATAAAACACATAGGCTGTTTGGATTCTATGAATATACTATTATATTGGTTGTATTAAAGTACCTTTCCTTATAGGACACAAAATAGGACTTGTTCAGAAAACAGGAATGCTTTTGCTCCCTGGAGATGGCATAACAAAATATCATAGACTGGGGTGTTTAAATGACAGAAAATAATCCTCACATAGCTTTAGAAGTTTAATCAGATGAGAATTTTAGCATGGTTGGTTTGTATGGGGATTTTAGGGGGTTGTAGTAGGACATTTGTTGCATGTTTTTCTGCGTGGGGAAAGGGAAAGGAGTGGGGGATGAAGGAAGGAAAGAATGACCCAGTACACTGGAACAGGAACCCATGGTCGTTCTATCAGGCCTTAATTAAGCCTTACTTGGTCTTAGTGCCTCCTTTCAGATAATGTCACATGAGGGTTTAATGCCTAACATGTAATTTGAGGAACATACTTAGAGAGATATAATGAAGATGGTAGAAAAGACTAAAAAATTAAGTCCTCATAAATTTGTGTATTTTGGGGGTCATAACATTCTTTCTTCACATCTTTTACATTTCCAAATTGACATGGGATTAATGTAAGATAAGTGTGTTCTAGGAGCAAGGTAAATGACTTAATGGTAAAGACTTGAGCTGCCAAGCTGCCAGGGCCTGAGTTCAGATCACTAGAACCCACATATTGTTAGCAGTGTGACATCCCTAACATTAGGACAGCAGAAAAGAGATCCATACTGCGGCTGGCTAGCTCTACTGACCAAATTGTTGAGCTCTATGATTTCATGTAAGAGATTCTGTCTTCAGATGCTGGCGAGGATGGGAGAGGAACCCTCCATTGTTGGTGGGATTGCAGACTGGTACAACCATTCTGGAAATCAGTCTGGAGTTTCCTCAGAAATTGGACATTGAACTGCCTGAGGATCCAGCTATACTTCTCTTGGGCATATACCCAAAAGATGCCCCAACATATAAAAAAGACACGTGCTCCACTATGTTCATCGCAGCCTTATTTATAATAGCCAGAAGCTGGAAAGAACCCAGATGCCCTTCAACAGAGGAATGGATACAGAAAATGTGGTATATCTACACAATGGAATATTACTCAGCTATCAAAAACAACGAGTTTATGAAATTTGTAGGCAAATGGTTGGAACTGGAAAATATCATCCTCAGTGAGCTAACCCAATCACAGAAAGACATACATGGTATGCACTCATTGATAAGTGGCTATTAGCCCAAATGCCTGAATTACCCTAGATGCCTAGAACAAATGAAACTCAAGACGGATGATCAAAACGTGAATGCTTCCTCCTTTCTTTAAAAGGGGAACAAGAATACCCTTGGCAGGAATAGAGAGGGCAAAGATTAAAACAGAGACTGAAGGAACACCCATTCTGAGCCTGCCACATGTGGCCCCATGCATATACAGCCATCCAATTAGACAAGATGGATGAAGCAAAGAGGAAGTGCAGGCGATGATAGGGAGCGGACAAAGATCTCTCCCGAGAGACACAGCCAGAATACAGCAAACACAGGCGTGTGCCAGGGAGCAACCACTGATTTGAGAATGGGACCCCGTTGAAGGAACAGAGAAAGAACTGAAGAGCTTGAAGGAATGAGACCCATATGTACAAATACTTAAAGCAACCAGAGCTCCAGGGCTTACCAACAAAGACTACATGGACTGACCCTGGTCCTGACCTCATAGGGCAATGAATATCCTAAGTAAGAGCACCATGGAAGGGGAAGCCTGTCCTGCTGGAACTGAACCCCAGTGAACTAGATTGTTCGGGGGAGGCGGCAAGGGGGAGGATGGGGAGAGGAACATCCATAAAGAAGGGAGGGGGAGGTTAACCGAAACCGGAAAGGAATAAATAACACTGAAATGTATGAAGAAATACTCAAGTTAAAAAAAAAAAGAGATTCTGTCTTAACATATAAGGTGAAGACAGGTTTAGAAATGTATCTAACACTTTGCCCAGGCTTTCCTGTGAACATACACTCTTATATGTGTCATATTCTAAATTCATCTCAAATGATCACGTTCTGTACCCAAGGAAGAATTTCATTTGTGCCAAGAAATCAAACACCTGTGTTAGTGTACTGATAGGTTCATAGTCACCCTGAAAATGACATTTCCAGCCATATTAGAGTCACAAAACTATTGTTTACTAGCAGGAAGCTTTTCCCTTGAAAGAAAATAGTTTTTGCCCAAATACAGTCAAGTTTGGTGTGATTCTGAGGGAATTCAACTGAGATTTAAGACCCACTATAGTGCTGTGTTAGTGACCCTCACAGGACACTACTGTTCAGTTCCTTTTCTGGACATCCTATGCAGGGAGCTAAAAAGCAAGAAGACCTACCTTTCCACAAACCTTCAAAATGTCCTCAGGAAGAAGGAAAAGACCATCATATCTTTGTTCTTTGACACTTCCGGAGGGAAAGCTTCATCCTTTCCCCAGGCCTAGAAGTTTTTGCAAGTACCTTGTTAATCCTGTTAGCTGTCTTTAAGGACAACATTCTCCCTAAGTCCCACACAACAATAAATATTACTTAACCTTGACAAATAAGCCCAGATCACAATAGAAAATATCAAGATCTCTACTGAGAATAAAAGGTTGACTGAAAAGATCCCCAGTGATCTCTGAGTTCTAGAATGAGGAACATGTTTAGGGCAAAACCCTCCTCATTCTGGCTTTTCTATGGCTTGGATTTTTATTCTTGTTTGCTCTTGTTCAGTTGCTGCTTTAAAACAGTCAGGGTTGAAGAGTTGACTGTACCCATACTCTTGCTCTCCCTAACAGACTCATAGCTGCTGTATACCCACATCTGTGGTCTTTAGACCAATGCTTGATATCTTCAAAACCTCACTTTCTACCATCCCCTTTCACTGACGAAATAATTAGCATTTGGGAAGAATCATAGAAAAGCTTAAGGTACAGCTGATGCATTAGCTGTAACAGGCTGAATAGCAATATGGGAAGCCATCTGTGATGAGTTTCTGCACAGAGCTAAGTGCTTCAACTTGGCTTCCCAAACCTTCCCTTCACTAGATCCCTTGGGTCCCGGTGCCACTCTTAAATGGCTGCTAATGAGACCTTGATGGAACTGATCATTATGAAATGACCTGGGAATGGATGAAAATATGATCCCTTCTCAAGGATGCAGAAGTGAGAATTTTTCTATAGGGCACAGTAAGCAAAAACATTTTTAAATTTAAGATGTGTTTTTCTATTTGTTTGTTTTGCACATGAGTGCTCTATCTGCATGTATATCTACCTGCATGCCAGAAGAGGTATAGATGGTTATCAGTCACCACGTGGTTACTGGGAATTGAACTCAGGACTTTTGGAAAATTGGACAGTGCTCAGAATCACCGAGCATCTCTTCAGCCCCAAGTAAAAACTTTTAACAGGCAAGACTGGATGATGGAGCACAGCTGGGTTATTGGATCCTTGCCTTTTCTTTCCTCTTGATGTTTCTTTCCTTTAATGTTATGGATACTTGTGAGAGAGGAGGTTTCTTGGGTCTTCTGTACCAAATTGGTGAGTTTTAGAAAAGAATGAAGCCCTGTGGAATACTTTACTCACATCATCTTCTTTTTCCCAGTACTGAAGAACCACTTCAAATCTCCCATTAATGATATAAGGAAATATAGAACTATATATTTAACATATACATATATAAAATATAAATTCTATTTAGATAAATTATATATAACTCCTAAGCTAGATCACCTCCAGTTTCATTGATAAATTCATAATCATTTCTATGTTTTTCAGAAACTTACTAAGGAAGATATTTAAAGCAGTTTTAACTTTTTTCTACACCTTTCCCTTTACCTATTTTCCCCTTTCAAGCAGAAACCTAGCCATACTACTAACCCCAGGTGACCCCCTTTTGCAAACACACTCATTTATAATGAGCTCCTCCCTAATCTGCATAAAACATAAGTGAACCGATTAGGCAAAATGCAATTTTTTGTCTCTAATTCTCTCGAAGCTTGAAATTGGGAAACATCATGAATTATACATCAGAATGTATACACAAAGGTACTGTGTTAGTTAGAAAGAAATTGTACTGTTTCTACTATCCATATACAATCACACTTTTACCACACCATGAATAAATGAATCTAATTAGAAATCATAGGATTTTCAAATGTCAGAGTGGAATGGGAGTATAGAGATCATTTAGTATAACTCTTTCATTTTATGAAAGATAAAACTAACACCCCGAGAGAAGACTTTACAAAGGTCACTCAGGTAGCTGCGAATAGAATGGGACTAAAATGGCGAGCATGTTTATGATGTCCTGTGTCAGCGCAAACAAACACACAGACACCCAAGAACATAAATGCGTATAGATCAATCCTCCAAATGAGGAAACACCAACCTTTTCAAAGCAAAAATGACCCCATTCGTCATTTCTGAAAGTCCCTGTCCTTTCCTGCACTGCTTTGCTGCTTGTCAATTCCCAGGACACTTCCCTTCCCCCGAACAGCCCTCACGGATGAACAATTCCTAAGTGCATTTGCTATGATGACGTATGCAAAAGCAGCCACTCAGAGAAAAGGTCAGTGTCAGTGTCCTTTGTTTCCAAATATTCTTCGTAAAAAAATAAAAAAAAAAACTTCGAACATTGCAACACGGAATACAAATTGTCCCAATTGTCTAAAGACTTATAGATATCCTCTAGGAAAGACCAAGGCTCCTGGAGAAATGGCAAATCCAATGAAACTTGTGATTTGCCAAGCTGAAAAGGCTACATGGAAGGGGCACTGCTGAGAGACTCTATTTTTCTAGTGGCCTAGGGAATTGTGTTGACAGTTCTGCAAGTGGCAGCTGTGAGTGACTTTTGATTGTCAGTCTTTCTATGCATCCATTTCTTTAGTACCTTAAAAAGCCATGCAGATCTAACACAGGCTTGTCCATCATTATTTGATATAGGGTGTCAGATTTCTGGAGAGCTCAGAGCAAAAAAGGGAATACCTGAAAGGAGAAAGCAATTATTTATACACATTTTGTTTGTCTGTGGTATGTGTATGTGTGCATGTGTGCGTGTGTGCGTGTGTGTGTGTGTGTGCATGTATGTATGTATGTAAACTTCTGTATGTGACTGTGTATGTGTATATGCAGGTGTGTGTGAATATACATGTATCTGTGTGTTACAGATGTCATAAATTATATGGTACATACAAAGACATTCATATCATCCCCAGTTATATCACTAACAGATATTATTCCTAGTCTTGAGGACTATCATCGTGAAAGGTAGTTGTAAGCTTAGATTTTTCAAATACTACTTTAATTAGGATCCTACTTAAATGTTTCAACTTTTCTTCTAGTCCACTGACCAAAGGTAGGGGAAGAAGGTGGTTAATAGGACAAGTTGGGTATGCACCTGTTTAGAAGTAGTTGTTTGGGGGCCATTCCAATCTTCCTTGGTAGGATGTCAGCAGTCTAGTCACATCAAACATGAGTCAGTAGTGGCAGTCCAGTCCAATTCACAAACACCAAACACAAATCGGTAGCAGTGGTTCAATCCAGAAGAAATCGCAAGGCTCTGCCTAATGGGCCAGAGTCCTGGGAAGCTCAAGAAGTAGCTGGAACAACCTGAGACATTATTTCGTGCATTTTTGTCTACAAAGTCATGGCAAACAAAGATCAGTGAAGATCAGCAAAGTGTTGCAATGTGAGAGTGTACTTCACTGTCTGTTGGGTTCTATTCTATTCTTTCCAAACATCACATGTCCTTTCAAGTGTCTGCCTCAACAAAACATCCTTTGATAAATCCTCCTCAGGAAAGTATCCTCTCATCAAACAGCAGCCAGAAAAATATCATATGACTCAACTAAGTCTCCAAAGAAACCAGAAATTTCCACTTCAGATAGTAAACGAAACCCTGAGAATAAAAAGATAATTATATTTGAAGGAGAGAGTTGAACAAGCAAGGAAAATTCTGTCATATCACCATAAATATTTAAATATCTATTAAGATCCCATAAAAGGTAAATGCAAAAGAATAGTCACCCAACTAGAAGGAATCCCAGACTTGTAAGAGTTTCCCAAAGCCAAGGAGGGAGTGTATGTTAGGAAGGGTGACCATCTGAGGTAAATGCTGTGAAGTTACCATGAAAACTGGATTTAGCAGCATAAGTGTCATCATGACCTTCAAGAACTATTTCCGTGAAATTATGTGGGGCAGAAGGCAGATTGGAGTGGGCTGAAGTGACGAAATGGAGACAGAAATACAGCTAATCCAAAAAAATTGTGTTTAATGATCAAAATAATTTAGTTTAGTAACTAAGTGTCTGAAATAGATGGTGATTTGATTTGTCTGTTTGCTTGTACTTTGCAAAGACTAGAACAGTTTTGAAATCCAAGTGTTTAAAACAGTTTTGAAACACCTGTTGATTTAAATCTCCATGGAAGACAAATGGATATAGGATCCTGAACATAGGGAGAAGGTTAGCTAGTGATGTTAAATGGAAACATGATGGGAAAACACAGTAGTATGAATGTCTGTACTCTCCAGTGTTCGAAACAGAGCTGGCTCTAGGTTTAGTTGTAGCGGTTTCATAGTAGATTTGAGTAGGTGCTGAGGAAATTTGCTCAGATTTTGAAGGAAGAATTGTAAGAAGGAAATGTTACTCTATGCTTTTTATAGCTCCTCCATCCATGATCATTAAGAAACAGTATCGTAAATGACTACAAAGGATCTAATGAGAGACTTCCTTGGTAATGATGTGTCTACCACCATCATCAGTGCTTTAATTAACTCATTCAAACTCTGACTTCGGTTTGTCTGTGTAAAGGACATCGTATTTTCCCCATATCACAGTTTTATTATGAAAATCAATATACATGGTGGGCTTAGAGTAGTACATGGAAGATGATAAATGCTCCAGTTTTACTTTTATTGCTAAATTTCTCCAAATAAAAATCTTAGATTACATGGGTATTCAAAGAACAATTATTATTATATATGAGGGGGCTGAATTTTTCTTCAAATCAAGTATTTTAGTTCATGACTAGATAAAAAAATCTAGCATGTATATAATGTTTTCATCTATTCTGGCTGCGTACAATCTTCATATATCACAAAATTAGATAATGCCCATGAATCCCAGTGGGGAACACTTGGTCCATAGAGGATGGGCATGTGAATGGTTTTTAAATAAGATGCCTTGAAGATTGTGTCCTGAGCCCAGAATGCAGAAGCACAGACAACACTGGTTGGGTTTTTCATCCTTCCAAACTTTTTTCTCTTTTCTCTTTCTGTTTGGTACTGTTTTTACTATGAGGAGGAGAAAAAGTTGATATTGCAGCTGGAAAAAATTGCTGACTTCTTAGTTAATAAAGTGAAGCCATTTCTGTATGTAAGAGCTTTGAAACAGCCTTAAAAACCCAAGGTGAGTACCATGGGAGGGAGACCTCAACACCAAACATAAACACTTGCTTCCTACATTCATTGCAAACATATTGTGCCAACTTAGTGTCTTGAACAAGAACAGCGACAGATGGAAGGAACAAACATGCTAGGTTGTGAAGGGTAGCATCAACTTGGAGAGGGTAGATGGGAACATTCAGTTAAATGGAGCAAGCTAATATGATATCTTGAAAGTCAAATCAGAAACGTGCACTGTTAAACTTGGTTAATTCAATCTGCATTAATGAAAAGCCTAGATTACATGCACATAATAATATGCCACTTTATTATTTTCAGTACATTTTGTACGTATGAAACAGCAGAGTGTTGCCTAGCAGAGGTCCCACCAGACCCTATCCTGCTTGATTTACAATTAGCACATTTGTTAGTATGCAAATGAGGACTGCTATGGTACTTAGAAAAAAAACTGTGTTATTAAATAAGTGCAGCATCCTTCCTGTAATCTTGCTCTGACTATTCAGGAGTGTTAGCAACCTCTTTTTTTTGTTTGATCATGGAAGGCACACTCTTAACAGAAAACCAGTAAAATTATAGAAATTTACATAATAGCAGTTCTAATTGTGTTAGGCTGGGAAGATGGTATGAAGACATAACAGGCCTTCATGTAACAAATTAATAAAAACGGATCTGCAAACATCATATAGAACAGTCTAGAAGAGGTCCAAGTTCGAAGAAGGAAAAACCAATCTTGCAGTTTGCACATCCATTGTCTATTTGCTCCCAGGTATGGGTCAATTAAGTTCTAATTCACAACTCAAAGTCCAACTCTATTATGACAGACAGTGTATGACTGGATGAATAAGTTTTCAGGTGTATTGAATATGGGTGACGTTGAATCAATATTAATTATTGGCTCCTCTGATGCATTCACAATGGTGTAAAGCAGTATAGAGACGTTACAGCCCAGGAATCAAGCAAGACATCTCTAAAATTATGCTGGCTAAGCTCAGAACTGACTCGGCTGCACTGGTTTTTCTGTTCATTTGCTCGACATAACTCTGGATGTACCAAATTTTCATCTATACATTTGCATTTCAATAGTCCTATGTATTTTATAAGGTTAGGGTAAATATTTGAAGAATGTGCATCATGTAAGGCACTTAGTAGAATATTGACAACTTAGAAGATGGAATGATTACTGACACTTAAGGTATTACAGAAACCATCCTTTATTTTGGCTTCTTTCTGTTCAAATGATTTCAGTGTAAATTGGCTCAGGGCACTACATTTTATCTCTTTGTTGCTTGCATGAGTGGGCATTCATGCATGGCTCTCCTGTGGTACCTCATGTAGATGATCACTTCCTCTTGGTAAAATGTGTAAAGTGGGGTTTGGGTCAGCTCTTCTTCGGAGCTTTCTTTTTGCTTTTAGGCTCCACGAGGCTTTCAGATTAGTGCGTGATGGCTGCTGTAGTTGGTGCAGTTGTGACTCAAACACACCTGACTACTCCGCATGTGTCAGTACAATCCTCCCAGCACCCAATAGAAAATAGAAACTGATTAAATAGCGCCATAGTGCTCAGATAACAAAGACATGAATACTGAGCTGTAAATATAGACTTCCCATTTCCCCCTTTAATCCATTTACTAATAATACTGGTCTCTCACTGTGGACTAGGCTTTTGTCTTACAGCTGTTTTATTAATAGGGAAAGAATGTAACCTTGGGTTTTCTGTCTCCAAGGCCTGACTCTCCTCTACGATCTAGTGTGATGTACTGATGGGCTTCTGTGCCATGTTGCCATTTAACGACGAAGATGAATTTTCCCTTTTTAGATACAGCGCAGAACCATGCACCAAGGAAACCGAACTGCTTTCGCTGGATTCATCCTCCTGGGACTCACTGTGGGGTCTGAGCAGCAGCTGCTCCTCTTCACACTGTTTCTATGCATGTATCTGGTCACTATGGTAGGAAACGCACTCATCATTCTGGCTATCATCAGCGATACTCACCTTCACAGTCCCATGTACTTCTTCCTTGCCAATCTATCCTTCACTGACATCTGCTTCACAAGCACTACAGTCCCTAAAATGTTGGCAGACATCCAAAGCCAGAATCCAGCCATCTCCCTTGCAGGATGCTTTACACAATGTACTTTTTTATGTTCCTGGTGGACCTGGACAATTTCCTTTTGGCAGCCATGGCATATGACCGATATATTGCCATCTGTCACCCATTACACTATGCTGCACTGTTGAATCCCAAGCGCTGTGCCCTGTTGGTTGTGATTCCATGGATTATCTCTAATCTAGTCTCAATACTACATCTCAGCTTGTTGAGTCGCTTGCCTTTCTGTGACCAGAGAGTAATCCCCCACTTTTTCTGTGATCTGGAACCCATTTTAAGGCTTGCCTGCTCAGATACTCAAATCAACAACCTGCTCATCCTTGTTGTTGGGGGAACAGTTATCTTCATCCCCTTTGTTTTTATTCTTGTATCCTATGCACTTATTGGCACTGCTGTTCTCGGTGTTCCATCAGCAAAAGGAAAGTGGAAGACATTTTCTACATGTGGGTCCCACCTCTCAGCAGTGTCTCTCTTCTATGGGTCTATTGTTGGTGTCTACTTTCTCCCACCTTCCAGCTACTCAGCAGAAAGAGATAAGGTAGCTGCTGTCATGTATACAGTTGTAACCCCCATGATGAATCCCTTCATTTACAGTCTAAGGAACAAAGTCATGAAAAGGGCACTGAGAAGGTTATTCAGCCAAAGAAGCTTTTGTTTGTAGTTGGTGAACTCTGACTTACAGATATCTTTATTAATCCTTATAAACCTAGATAGGCAAAAAGGATACAGGGCCTTAGGCTACTCAGCATCCTTAGCAGTTTCCTCCCATCAACTTCTTAACCTCAGTTCTGTCCCAAGTTTCTAGTTCCAAGATATCTCATCACAATAAAAGGATCACAACAACAAAACAAAAGAAAACTCCTTTATTTTATTTACAACCTTTCTTCACTGCTTGCATAAAGACTGTTCCTTAAATGAATTTCTTTATACAAATGAATATATAGTCAAGGTTTAATAATTTTATTTAATGTTTGGATTGAATTACCTTTTATTCTCAACTAGATTTTACATACTAAATTATAAATTTCCAAAGAGGTAAGGGAGGAGTAAGATAAGGGAGACGAGGGATCAAGGGAAGGTAGGGAATAGGTAAAGAAGAATGGCTATTATTTACAGTATCATATAGATAAAACAACATTAACATTCACAATGTCCAATGAATAACTTCTTTCTCTACCCCTTTGAGGTAAATGTTGTGGTGTTCTCATGTGCCAGGTAAGAAGAAAAAAGTATACACTATGAAAAGAATGTGCTTCACCAAAACACAGCAAACATCTTGTCCTATGAGAACTACAGAGGCTCTTTAGCCATGGAATTCTTCTGAAGTTCTGCAATGATGACTCCCCAGAACTATGAAGCATCACTCACTGTTTCATCTAGCTTTGTCACACTCTCTGTTGTAGCTACATTGAACATCTTCTCATTCCTTGAGAGTCTATGATTTTTCAGCACTCTAGTCCTCACAA
Organism: Rattus rattus; assembly: GCF_011064425.1. Classification (NCBI taxonomy): domain Eukaryota; kingdom Metazoa; phylum Chordata; class Mammalia; order Rodentia; family Muridae; genus Rattus; species Rattus rattus. The sequence continues at coordinate 12,697 of NW_022651196.1, forward strand.
TATATGTGCTCTCCTTGAAATGTGTTTTATCTTCTCATTCTAATATATTCAACACATTCTTTCTGGTTCCATAGTAGATGCTGTATCCCATGAGCGCTCATGTTTCTAGGTACAACTCACTTTTCTTTTTGTCTCTCATATAGCACTTTATTTTTCTCTGTGTGTATGTGTGTGTGTGTGTGCAAAACATTTGCTATTACTGAGCAATATTTCCAGCCCTTAGCAAATTGAACACCCACTTCGTATGAATGTTTTATTACTTGACACAATGGATTATAATTAGTACAATATTTGTTTGTGTTGTCCAAAGTACTACGAACCCTTGGAGGTGGGTAGGATGATCTTGTCATACTAAACTCTGTAGCTCTTGCCAGAATACAATGCCTAAAATAGAGTAAACACTCAGGAAGATGAATTGAATCAAGTAGACATTCAAAAAATAGTTTTTTCTCTGACAAGTTATTGTTAGTAATTCCTGATCAAATACCAATTTTTTATGATAGTCACTTTTCTTATGGTATAATCTATGAATTAGTTATACTAGTGCCTATCTCCTTTTTACATCTATTGATGATATAGTGTAGTTAGTATTTAACATGTCCTGAGATAGAAGGCTCTGAAATTCCATACTAGATAGACTGCTGGGTCATCACAGGTTGCTGTTCTAGAAAATAGCTTCTCTTGTCTGTAGCCTTCTGTAAGCCACCAACTATCCTTTTTAAAAATTTAAGCTTTAAAATTTCATTTTATGTGTATGTGTGTTTTGTTTACATGCATGTCTGTGCATCACTTGCGTATCTTGTGCCCCATAGATGCTAAAATAGGCATCAGATTCTCAATAACTGGAGGTACTTATGGTGTGAGCCAAGATGTAGATGTTGCTAATTGAAGTGATGTCCTCTGGCTGAGGACATGAGTTCATGTCCTCTGGCTGAGGACCAGTGCTCTTATTTATTTATTTATTTATTTATTTATTTATTTATTTATTTATATTCATTGTTATCTTATGCAATATACCCTGAATTCAGGCTCCCCTCATTCTTCTCCTCACAGCACCCACTTCTGTCTGAGACTCATGGCTCCTCTGTTTCCTTTCACAAAAGAGCACACTTCTCAGTGATATCAACTGAATGTGGCAGCCAGTGCTCTTTCTTTTAAACTTTTTATTGGTCTTTGTGAATTTCAAATCACGTACAGCAATCCAGTTCGATCCCTTCACACCCACCCTCTACCCTTTTAACAACCCCCTGCAATGGAGAAGAAAATCTTATTGTGGAAGATAGTGAATCACAGTGTGTCTCGCCGTATACCCTTTTGTCTACACTTCTATGCTTGCACATGTTCATTGCAGTGATCCATTTGTATGAGGCCTCTTGCCTCTGTTACTCTATCAATACTGGAACCTCACTGAGACTTCTCTTGGACATCACTTAGATATATTGTTGTTGCCCTGAATAGTTTTGAATCTGTAGACCTGACTTCTTCATGCATTCCAGCAATTCTTCACTGGGGTAGATGTTAGGGTGAGCCAATTCAAAGGCCAGGATGTAGGCCTGAGTGACATCTCATCTGGTCAACCCACTGGCTCTCCAGGTATTTCACCCTCTGGGCTGGCTCCCCAGCAACCCCTGCTTCCAGGTCTAATTCTATGCTGCTGTCCAGGTGAGGTGCAGGACCAGCTCTCCCAAGTGTTACAACAGGTGAGAGTCATGGCCAGTTCTCCCACACTGATGACCCCTGGACCAGGTATCCCAAGTTTTGCACAGGTGAGGGTCATGGCCAGTTGTCCTCCACTCATGAACCCTAGGCCAGCTTTCCTGCCTTTCATAGATGGTGAGAGTTGAGGAAGGGGAGAAGGGCCTTTTTTGCTCATTGGTGCCTGCCTAACAAACAGGAGGCAGTTTCATGTCTCCCTCATCTATGCCCCCCAGGGCTGGCTCATTTGCCACCCCCCGGAATCCAGGGCTAGTTCTACTCTGCTGCCCAGGTGAGGAGAAGGGCAAACTCTCCCACTCTGATGACCTCATGGCTAGCTCTTCTGCCTGCCATCTCTCCTTTGCCCATGACACCACACGGCAGACAATTGACAGGGCCAGCTGTCCCATGCTCAGACCCTCAGTCCTGCTCATTTTTGCTCCCACCAGGAGGGTCAGTTTTTACTGCACAGACCAGGTTAGGTGCAGGGCCTGTTCTCCAGAGTGTTGAGTGTTGCAGCTGATGAGTGCTAAGGCCATGTTTCCTACTCTCATGAACCCAGGGACAGGTCTTCTGCCTGCCACAAGTGGTGAGGAACACAAAGGGAGGAGGACATTTCTCATTGGTCCACACCATCACATGGGAGATGAGTGGTAGGCCATGTCTCTCAGGGTCATACCCTTGGGCGTGGCTCACTTGCAATTCCTGCAACGTGCAGGTCTACTCTCCCAAGTACTACAGATGGCTAGGGGCAGGGTCACATCTGCTTTCATGCTCCCAGGTCCAGCTCTCCCTAAGTACTCAAGTGAGGGATGAGGCCAGTTCTGCACAGCCTTCAAACAAGTCCCTGGTCAACAGCCCAGACCAGTGATGTCCATCTGGGCTTTGGTGGTAATAGATCCTGCTGCTTCAGGGCCATGAACCCTTACATGGCCCCCAGTGGCAGTACAGGCCTTTACCTCACCATGGCCTTAGGTGGTACCACCAGATACTCATATCAGGCTGTTCTTTAGTACCCTTGAGTCTCCAGTTGTGCCTCTTTTCATCATGCCCACATCCTTTTGTTTTGTTTCTCTTCCATTTCTCAACCATTTACTTGCTACTTTTAGAGGACCACAGGATCCCTGAGTGTCTGGGGTCATCTTAGGAGTCGTATTAGAAGTATGATGCCCTGCTTATGCATTATGGTATCTGGCAGGGGTCATCTCGGGAATGGTCTGTTCCCCACTTCCCTGATCTGTCCAGCACGTAACTGGTGGTTATCTCAGGCTAGTTCTTTGTCCAGGCCCACTATGCCAGTCTGATGGTTATCTTTGGTTTCCTCCTCACATGGACCACTCAAGTGGATCCATAGAAGGATCATTTGTCTTCTGTCTAGGGCCCTCAGTTCCTGGTGGGTTTCTTCTAGTCTCTCACTTGTTCCTGGTCCTGGGAGCCATTGGGGCCTGTGAAGCACTAGGCTGGTGGTTATCTCAGGGTTGCTTTTTTTTTTCCAGGGAATATCAGGCTCTTAGTCATTCAGATGTTCATAGGTTAGAACACTGAGCATAGACCTAGCCTCTCTACTCTCTGCTACCTACTGACATAGGTGTGACACAGCAGCCACTCCTGCAACAATTCTAGGGCTAGGTCAGACTGTGCTCTTAGCCATTAAGCTTTCTCTCTAGCTCCCAACTATTATTCTTGTTGGACGACAAATACATACATACATACACATATATATGTATATATATGTATATATATGTATATATGTATATATATGTATATATATGTATATATACATATATATGTATACATATGTGTGTGTATGCACATATATGTACATATTTCAAATATATCTTACTGGGTATTTGACCATACTTTAAACTCATATATTGTATTCTTTACTAGAAAAATATGTTTTCAGTTGTGGTCTGCTTCAGCCTTTGTACACAGCCTTAGCAAACACCTTTAATCCAAGTCCTTTTTGCTTGAATTTTGTCAACTGGATTAAATAACACCAAACATACATCAAGAAGAGGAACAAGGAACCAGGTGACAGGAAGGGAACATAGGATTTTTGAGAAAAATACCATAGAGAGTAAGGGGGGATGAGGAGGACAGATAGAGAGATGAACGTGAAGGGAGGGACATTCGTTTTGAATGAGGCTTTCTTAAATGGCAGGAGAGAGCAGCATTCATTCTGGGGTGTTAGCTGAGAAGGAAGGTCAGCTGGGTTCTTTCTCTGCCTTTCTGAGTTAGCATGCTTTCACCCCAGCATCTGGATGGTCAGTCATTAGTAAAATTGAATGATCGAGATTTTGGTTAAAAAAATTGCCACTCCAATCCATGGTTCAACCTCATATAGAGCAAAATTATACCAGCTGCAAACAATACTAGAAAGATTTGGCAAACGCGATATTGGAAGCTGGTCCTCAGTTATAATGGTGAACATGGTAGAAAGACGAAGTAGGACCGTAGAACAATTAAATAGGACTAGAGGTATTAACATTCCCAAGTCTGTTGTTAGGTGAGGGTCAATACGCTGAATTACAAAGTCAGCTTGAATTTAATGATCACATCTTGGTGCTATGTTATTTAGTAGCATTACGTACTTGGGGAAAGTTTGAAGAATCAGGAAAGAGGTCTGAGGCATTTAATAAAATCATACAAGGAATGAAGGAAGCCATCACTGACTTTTTTTTTTTTTGCAAAGACTGACTTCAGCTATAAATAGAATAGTATCAGATTTAGAAATCAAATATTAATCAAATCCTTGGCTTTTGAAAAAAATGCTAATTCAGAATGCAAAAGAATGATTAGTCTTCTTAAAAATAATTTTATTTTCTTGGGTATTTTATGTATTTACATTTCAAATGTTATCCCCTTTTCTCACTCTCCAATACCCCTCCACCTGCTTCTATGAGGATACTCAAATTCTCACCTACCCACTCCAACCTCAGTGCCCTGGCATTACCCTATATTGGGGGAAGAAGCCTTCACAGGACCAAGGGCTTTTTCTCCCATTGATGCTGGAAAATGCCATCCTCTGCCACATATGGAGCTAGAGTCACGGGTACCTATGTGTTTATTCACTGCTTGGTGATTTAGTTCCTGTGAGCCCTGGTTGGGTTTGGTTGGTTGATGTTGTTATTCTTCCTATGAGGTGGCAAACCCCTTCAGCTCCTTCAGTCTTTACTTCCTCCACTGGGGACCCCTGGTTCAGTCCAATGGTTGGCTGCAATCATCCTCATTTGTATCAGTAGGGCTCTGGCAGAACCTCTCATGACACACCCATATGTGGCTCCTGTCAGCAAGCACTTCTTGGCATCAGCAATAGCGACTGGGTTTGGTAGCAGCACATGGAATGGATCCCCAGGTAGGGCAGTCTCTGGATGACCCGTTCTTCAGCTCCTGCTCCACTTTTTGTCCCTGTATTTCCTCCTGAGAATATTTTTTCATCTTATAAGAAGGAATCCACATTTTGGTAATCCTTTTTCTTAAGCTTCATATGATCTGTGAATTTTTTCTTAGGAATTCCAAGATTTTGGGATAATAGACACTTATCAGTGAGTGCGTACTGTGAGTTCTTCTGTGACTGGGTAACCTCACTCAGGATAATTCTTTTTTAATTCCATCCATTTGCCTAAGAATTTCATGTAGTCATTGATATTAATAGTTTAGTAGTACTCCATTGTGTAGATATACCATATTTTCTGTATCCATTTCTCTTTTAAAGGACAACTGGGTTTTTGCATCTTTTGCCTAATATAAATAAGGCTGCTATGAACATAGTGGAGCATGTGTCCTTCTTACATGCTGGAACACCTTTTGGGTATAAGCCCAGGAGAAGTATAGTTGAGTCCTCAGGTGGTACTATTTCCAATTTTCTGAGGAAATGCCAGACTTCGATTTCAAGATTGGTTGTACCAGCGTGCAGTCCCACTAACATTGGAGCAGTGTTCCTATTTCTCTCCAACCTCATCAGCATCAACTGTTATCTAAATTTTTGATCTTAGCCATTCTTACTGGTGTGAGGTGAAATCTCAGGGTTGTTTTGATTTGCATTTCACTGATGACTAAGAGTGTTGAACATTTTTATGTACTTCTCAGCCATTTGATATTCCTCAGCTGTGAATTCTTTGTTTGGCTCTATTCCCCCTTTTTTCCTTTTTTTTTTATTATATATATATATATATATATATATATATATATATATATATATATCTCCATCTTTTATGAAATTGGGTATTAGTTTTTTAAATTTCAAATGTTATTCCCTTTCCCGGTTTCCAGGCCATAATCCCCCTAAAACCTCCCCTTCCCATTCTATGTGGGTGTTCCTCTCCCTATCCTTCCCCCATTACTGCCCTCCCACCAACATACCATTCACTGGCAGTCAGCCTTGGCAGGGCCAAGGGCTTCCCCTTCCACTGGTGCTCTTACTAGGCTATTCATTGCTACCTATGCAGTTGGAGCCCAGGGTCAGTCCATGTATAGTCTTTGGGTAGTGGCTTAGTCCCTGGAAGCTCTGGTTAATTGGCATTGTTGTTCATGTGGGGTCTCAAGCCCCTTGAGCTCTTTCATCCTTTCTCTGATTCCTTCAATAGGGGTCCCATTCTCCGTTCAGTGGTTTGTTGCTGGCATTCACCTATGTATTTGTAATATTCTGGCTGTGTCTCTCAGGAGAGATAAAAATCTGGTTCCTGTCAGCCTGCCCCTCTTTGCTTCATACATCTTACCTAGTTTGGTGGCTGTATATGAATGGGCCACATGTGGGGCAGGCTATGAGTGGGCGTTCCTTCAGTCTCTGTTCTAAACTTTGCCTCCCTATCCCCTCCTAAGGGTATGCTTTTTTTTTTGATCTTTATTAAATTGGGTAGTTCTTATTTACATTTCAAATGTTATTCCCTTTTCCGGTTCCCGGGCCAACATCCCCCTAACCCCTCCCCCTGCCCGTCTTTATGGGTGTTCCCCTCCCCATCCTCCCCCCATTACCCCCCCCCCCCCCACAATCACGTTCACTGGGGGGTCAGTCTTAGCAGGACTAAGGGCTTTCCCTTCCACTGGTGCTCTTACTAGGCTATTCATTGCTACCTATGAGGTTGGAGCCCAGGGTCAGTCCATGTATAGTTTTTGGGTAGTGGCTTAGTCCTGGAAGTGCTGGTTGGTTGGCATTGTTGTTCATATGGGGTCTAAGGCCCCTTCCAGCTCTTTTCCAGTCCTTTCTCTGATTCCTTCAACAGGGTCCTATTCTCAGTTCAGTGGTTTTTACTGCTGGCATTCGCCTATGTATTTGTTGTATTCTGGCTGTGTCTCAGGGAGAGGTCTACATCCGTTCCTGTCGGCCTGCACTTCTTTGCTTCATCCATCTTGTCTAATTAGGTGGCTGTGTATGTATGGGCCACAAGTGGGGCAGGCTCGAATGGGGTGTTCCTTCTGCCTCTGTTTTAATCTTTGCCTCTCTATTCCCTGCCAAGGGTATTCTTGTTCCCCTTTTAAAGAAGGAGTGAAGCATTCGCATTTTGGTCATCCTTCTTGAGTTTCATGTGTTCTGTGCATCTAGGGTAATTTGAGCATTTGGGCTAATATCCACTTATCAATGAGTGTATACCATGTGTGTTTTTCTGTGATTGGGTTACCTCACTCAGGATGATATTTTCCAGTTCCCTCCATTTGCCTATGAATTTCATAAAGTCATTGTTTTTGATAGCTGAGTAATATTCCATTGTATAGATGTACCACATTTTCTGTATCCATTCCTCTGTAGAAGGGCATCTGGGTTCTTTCCAGCTTCTGGTTATTATAAATAAGGCTGCTATGAACATAGTGGAGCACGTGTCTTTTTTATATGCTGGGGCATCTTTTGGGGATATGCCCAACAGAGGTATAGCTGGGTCCTCAGGTAGTTCAATGTCCAATTTTCTGAGGAACCTCCAGACCGATTTCCAGAATGGTTGTACCAGTCTGCAATCCCACTAACAATGAAGGGTTTTTCCTCTTTCTCCACATCCTCGCTAGCATTTGCTGTCACCTGAGTTTTTGATCTTAACCATTCTCACTGGTGTGAGGTGAAATCTCAGGGTTGTTTTGATTTGCATTTCCCTTATGACTAAAGATGCTGAACATTTCTTTAGGTGTTTCTTAGCCATTCGGCATTCCTCAGCTGTGAATTCTGAACCCCATTTTTTAATAGGGTTATTTCTCTTCAGACCATTTTAATGGAAAATTGTTTTCCAGGCTTTTACTCTGAGGTAGTGTCTCTCTTTATCTCTGAGGTGTGTTTCTTTTAGGCAAGAAAATGCTGGTTCCTCACCACATATCCACTTTCTTCATATGTTTCTTTTTATTGGGGAATTGAGTCCCTCGATGTTGAGAGATATTAAGGAATAGTGATTGTTGCTTCTTGTTATCTTCATATTTAGAAGTGAGATTATGTTTGTGTGCTTCTCTTTGTTTTGTTGCAAAAAGATTACTTTCTTGCTTTTTCTTGGGTGTAGCTTGCTTCCTTTTGTTGGGCTTTACCATTTTTATCCTTTGTAGGGTTGGATTTGTAGAAAGATATTGTGTGAATTTGGTTTTGTCATGGAATGTCTTGGTTTTTCCATCTATGTTAATTGAGAGTTTTGCTGGATACAGTAATCTGGTCTGGCATTTGTCTTCTCTTAGTGTCTGTATGACATCTGTCAGGGATCTTCTGGCTTTCATAGTCTCTGGTGAGAAGTCTGGTGTAATTCTGATAGGTCTACCTTTATATGTTACATCACCTTTTTCCGTTACCGCTTTTAATATTCTTTCTTTATTTTGTGCTTTTGGTGTTTTGACTGTTATGTGATTGGAGGAGTTTCTTTTCTGATCCAATCTATTTGGGGTTCTGTCGTTTTCTTGTATGTTTATGGGCATCTCTTTCTTTAGGTTAGGGAAGTTTTCTTCTGTGATTTTGTTGAAGATATTTACTGGTCCTTTGAGTTGGGAGTCTTCACTCTCTTTTATACCTATTATCCTTAGGTTTGATCTTCTCCTTGAGTCCTGGATTTCCTGTATGTTTTGGGCCAGTTGCTTTTTCGTTTTACATTATCTTTGACAGTTTTGTTGATAATTTCTATGGAATCATCTGCTCCTGAGATTCTGTTTTCTATCTCTTATATTCTGTTGGTGATGCTTGTATCTATGGCTCCTTGTCCCTTCCTTTGGTTTTCTATATCCAGGCTTGTCTCCCTTTGTGCTTTCTTTATTGTTTGTTTTTCCATTTTTAATTCCTTTACCTGTTTGATTGTGGTTTCCTGTAATTCTTTCAGGGATTTTTGTGTTTCCTCTCTAATTGCTTCTAATTGTTTACTTGTGTTTTCGTTCATTTCTCTAAGGGAGTTTTTAAATTTATTTCTTAAAGTCCTCCATCATCATGATCAAATGTGATTTTAAATATAGATCTTGCTTTTCTGGTGAGTTTGGATATTCAGGGTTTGCTTTGGTGGGAGAATTGGGCTCCAATGATGTCATGTAGTCTTGGTTTCTGTTGCTTGGATTCCTGAGCTTGTCTCTCACCATCAGGTTGTCTCAGTTGTTACCTTGTTTTGCTATTTCTGACAGTGGCTTGACCTTCCTATAGACCTGTGTGTCAGGAGTGTTGCAGACCTGTTTTCCTGTTTTCTCTCAACCAGTTATGGGAACAGGGTGTTCTGTTCTCAGGCGTGTAGTTGTTCCTGTCCACTGGCTTTCATCTGTCCCTGTGGGCGGAAACCTGAAGTGCCTGCCCCTACTGATCCTAGGTCCCTGTGGTGCAGGGGGCCCAGATGGTACTCAGTGCTTTACTCTAGATTCAGAAATGTGGGCAGAGAGTAGTCTCCTCTGGTTTCCCAAGTGTTTATGCCCCTCTGAATGTCTAGCTCTCCCTCCCACGGGATTTGGGTGCAGGGAGCTGTTTCACTGGGTCCTTTCAGATCTGGGCGCAGTCTGAACCACTGGGCTCCTGCAGCTTGACTGTTCCAGTCTTCCTGTGCCCAGAGGAACTATACAGTTTCCTCTTGGGCCAAGGATGTGGGAAAAGGGGGACAGAAGTGGCGTTCTCTCCTGCCCTGCAGTCTTAGGATTGCCCACATTTCTGGGCGATCATCTCTCTCTCTCATGGAGTTTGGGAGCAGGGAGCTGTGGGCCAGGATCAGCGAGGGTCGGTCACCAACTAGAAACTAGAAGTGTCCGGTCCCAGACGAATTTTGCCTTTGCGTGTCCTGAGTCCACCAGACAGGTCACTTGGGGCAGAAATGTTGGTCTTACCTCCGGTCTTGGGCCTGAAGCTGCTCCTCGTTGCTGGTTTTCAGCTCTCCGTGTGGGCAACATCCAAAAGGGCCTGCCCCTACTTCTCCTCTATTCCCCATTTCGAATAGTATTATTTGATTTTCTGGAATCGGACATTTTGAGTTCTTTTTGTATCTTAGATATTATCCATCTTTCAGATATTGGATTGGTAAAGTAGTTTTCCCAATCTGTTGTTGCTATTTTGTCCTATTGACAGTGTCCTTTGCCTTACAGAAGCTTTGCAATTTTATGAGGTTCCATTCATTAATTCTTGATCTTAGAGTATAAGCTATTGGTATCTCTTCAGGAAAATTTCCCCTGTGCCTATATGTTCAAGGCTCTTTCCCCCCACCCCTTTTCTTGTATTACTTTATGTGTACCTGGTTTTATGGGGAGGTCTTTGATCCACTAAAACTTGAGTTTTGTACAAGGAGATAAGAATGGGTCAATTTGCATTCTTCTCCATCCTGACCTCCAGTTCATCTTGTACTATTTTTGAAAGTGCTGTCTTTTTTTCCATTGGATAATTTTAGCTCCATTGTCAAAGATCAAGTGACCATAGGTGCATGAGTTCATTTCTGTGTTTTCAGCTGTATTTTACTGATCTACCTGCCTGGCTCTGTACCAACAGCATGCAGTTTTTTTAAATCACGATTGCTCTGTAATACTGCTTGAGGTCAGGGATGGAGATTCCCCCAGAAGTTCTTGTAGTGTTGAGGATAGTTTTCATTATCCTGGGTTTGTTGCTTTTCCAAATGAATCTAAAATTTTTCTTTCTAACTGTATGAAGAATTGAGTTGGAGTTTTGATGGAGATTGCACTGAATCTGTGGATTGCTTTTGGCAAGATGGTCATTTTTCTATATTAATCCTACCAATACATGAGCATGGGAGATCTTTCCATCTTCTGAGATCTTCATTGATTCCTTTCTTCAGAGACTTGAAGTTCTTGTCATACAGATCTCAATTGCTTAGAGTCACACCAAGGTATTTTATATTATTTGTATCTATTGTCAAGAGTGTCAATTCTCTAATTTCTTTCTCAGCCTCTTTATCCTTTGAGTAGAGGAAGGCTACTGATTTGTTTGATTTAATTTTATACCAAGCCACTTTGCTGAAGTTGTTTATCAGGCTTAGGAGCTCTCTGGTGAAATCTTTGTGGTCACTTAAAAATACTATCATATCATCTGCAAATAGTGATATTTTGACTTCTTCCTTTCCAATTTGTATCTCTTTGTCCTCTTCTTGTTGTCTAAGTGTTCTGGCTAGGATTTCGAGTACTATAGTTTATATGTACAGAAAAAGTAGGCAGCCTTATCAGTCCCTGATTATAGCGGGCTTGCTTCAAGTTTCTCTCCATTTATTTTGATGTTGCCTACTGGTTTGCTGTATATTGCTTTTACTATGTCTAGGTATGGGCCATGAATTCCTAATCTTTCCAAGAGTTGTAACAGGAAGGGGTGTTGAATTTTGTGAAATGCTTTCTTATCATTTAATGAGATAATCAAACGTGGTTTTGTTCTTTCAGTTTGAGTTTGTTTATGAAGTGGATTATGTTGATGGTTTTCCATATATTAAACCATCCCTGCATGCCTGGGATAAAGCCTACTTGATCATGGTGAATGATTGTTTTGATGTGTTCTTGGATTCGGTTTGCAAAAATTTTATTGAGTATTTTTGCATAGATATTCATGAATGACATTGGTCTGAAGTTCTCTTTCTTTGTATGGTCTTTGTGTGGTTTAGGTATAAGGGTAATTATGACTTCAGAAAGTGAATTCGGTAGTGTTCCGTCTGTTTCTATTTTGTGGAATAGTTTAAAGAGAATTGATAGTAAGTCGTCTTTGAAAATCTGATAGAATTTTGTATTAAATGCATCTGGTCCTGTGCTTTTTTTGGTTGGGAGACTTTTAATAACTGCTTCTACTTCTTTAGGGGTTATGGGACTGTTTATATGGTTTATCGGATCCTGATTTAACTCTGGTACCTGGTATCTTTCTAGAAAACTATCTGTTTCCTCCAGATTTTGCTATTTTTTGAGTATAGGATTTTGTAGGATCTGACACTTTTTCAAAATTTCTTTCATTTTTCTTGTTATGTCTCCCTTTCATTTCTGATTTTGTTAATTTGGATATTGTCTCTGTGCTGCCTGATTAGTCAGGCTAAGGGTTTATCTATCTTGTTGATTTTCTCAACGAACTAGGTCCTTGTTTATTTTGATTCTTTGTATATTTCTTTTTCTTTCCACGTTGTTGATTTCAGCTCTGAATTTGATTATTTCCTACTGTTTACTCCTCTTGAGTGAATTTCCTTCTTTTTGTTCTAGAGTTTTCAGGTGTACTGACAAGCTCTTATTGTTTGCTCTCTCCAATTTCTTTTTGGAGGCACTCAGAGCTATGTGTTTTCCTCTGTGCACTGCTTTCATTGTATAATAATTTTATATTATAAGTTTGGGTATGTTGTGCCTTCATTTTCAATAAATTCTAACAAGTCTTTAATTTCTTTATTTCTTCCTTGATCAAGTTGTCATTCAGTAGAGCATTGTTTAGATTCCATTTATATGTGGTCTTTCAGGTATTTTTCTTTTTTTTGTTCTTGGAGACCAGGCTTAGTCCATGATCATCTGTTAGAATGCATGAGGTTATTTCAATTTCTTTGGTTATAGTATGAAATGCTCTAGATATATATCTGTTAAAGCCTTTTTGTTTCATAATTTCTGTTTGTTTCACCGTGTCTCCATTTTGTTTATCTTTCCATTATGTGTCCACTGATGGGAGTGGTGTTTTGAAGTTTATGACTATCATTGTCTTTGTTGCAGTATGTGCTTTTTGCTTTAGTAAATTTTCTTATGTGAATATGGGTGCCCTTGCATTTAGAGCATAGGTATTCAGAATTGAGTGTCCATCTTGGTAGATTTTTTCTTTTGATGAATACGTGTCCTTCCTTATCTTTTTTGTTAAATTTTTGTTTAAAGTTGATTTTATTTGATATTAGAATGGCTACTCCAGCATGTTTCTTGGGAGAATTTGCTTGGGAAATCATTTTCTAGCCTTTTTCTCTGAGGTAATGTTTGTCTTTGTTACTGAGCTGTTTTTCCTGTATGCAGCAAAATGCTGGGTCCTCTTTAGGTATTCAGTCTGTTTGTCTATGACTTTTCATTGAGGAATTGAACCCATTGATGTTGAGAGATATTAGGGAATAATTGTTGTTTTCTGTAAGTTTTGTTGTTACAGGTGGAATTATGTTCCTGTGGCTATCTTCTTTTGGGTTTGTTGCAAGATTACTTTCTTGATTTTTCTAGGGTATAGTTTATCTTCTTGAGTTTTGCCTCTATTATCCTTTGTAGGGCTGGATTTCTGGAAAGATATTGTGTATATTTGTTTTTTTCCATGGAATATTTTGGTTTCCCCAAAATATTTGTGTTAATTGAGAGTTTTGATGAATATAGTAGCCTGGGTTGGTATCTGTGTTCTCTTGGGGTCTGTATGACATTTGTCCAGGATCTTCTCACTTTTGTAATCTCCATTGAGAAGTCTGGTGTAATTCTGATAAGTCTGACTTTATATGTTAATGTCCCTTTTCCTTAATGCTTTTTTTAATATTCTTTTTTTTTTTTGTTTTGTGTTTTTATTTCATCTTTTATGTGACAGGAGTTTTTTTTATCTGGTCTAATCTGTTTCTAGTCCTGTAGGCTTCTTGTATTTTCATGGGCATCTTTTTTTTTTTTAGCTTAATGATTTTTTTCTATAATTTTGTTGAAGATATTTACTGGCCCTTTAAGTTGGTAATCATTCTCTTCTTTAGGGTTTGGTCTTCTCATTGTGTCCAGATTTCCTGGATGTTTTGGGTTGGGATCTTTTTTGCCTTTTAAGTTTTCTTTTTAGGTTGTGTCAATGTTTTCTATGGTATTTTCTGCCCCTGAGATTCTCTTCTGTCTCTTGTACTCTGTTTTGTTTTCATCTGTTTTTTCAAACTTTTTATTGGATATTTCTTTATTTACATTTCAAATGTCATTCCCTTTCCCGGTTTCCAGTCCATAAGCCCACTATTCCCTCCCCTTCCCCTTCTAAACGTGTGTTCCCCTCCCCAACCACCCTCCCTTATCTTCCTCCCACCCTGACATTTTCTAGGTCTGGGGTTCTAACCTTTGCAGGACCAAGGGTGCCCAACAAGGCCATCCTCTGCTACATATGCAGTTGGAGCTATGGGTCAGTCCATGTATAGTCTTTTGGTAGTGGTTTAGTCCCTGGGAGCTCTGGTTGGTTGGCATTGTTGTTGTATTCTGTTTTTCATACTTGAATCTATCTGTCTATGTTTGACTGTGAGCTTGTGATCTTTGGATTGAGAGTGCTCTGGCAGACTAGCTCTCTGGAGGCATGTTTTGGGTCCTAGAGCTGTGGGATAGGTGCAGCATTGGGAACAGATGAAGACTGGAAGGGCCAAGTACCAGGCTGCCATGTGGCTCCTCTAGCCCTGTGCACTGTTGGCTGCTCTCTCCTTGGACAGTCAATGGGGAGCATGTAGGGCCTCAACTGTGGGCTGAGAGCTTAGGAGTGAGAGTGCTCTGTGTGGCCATGTTTTGTGTCTGAGGGCTGTGAAACAGTCCTGTCTCTGGGCGCAGATGGAGACACGAAGGGCCCCGTCCCAGGTTGCTGATTAGTCCTTTTAAGGTAGGATCAGCACCAATTAGTAAATGGATTAGAAATATGGCTTATATTGGATCTCACATTTATGATGCTACTCTGATAGAAGTAATTTCTTAAAATTAAATAAAATATAAAAATGTCAAATGTTTTATTGTGGTAAGCAAAAGCATTTTAGAAGTGATGGTAGTCAAGGTGTTCCTAGAAACAATCTTTTGGTCTTTTAGAGATAGTTCAAAAACAAGTCTCTAGAGTTTGGGAATATGCAGAATGTATAACAAAAGCTGGCATTAAAATAATGAATGCAGATCAATAAGGGACAGGCAAAGTAACCTATTACCATTGGGAAAGTCACTAGGGCCTCCTGCAGGACCCAATATCAAATTTGATTCAGTCATTTTCTTTCATTGTCAGAGGAACTCATCCACAAAGCAAATCCTAATTAAAAGATTTAATTAATGCCTGTTTTTAAAAAATCATACTTTTCCACATGTAATCCAAGACAGAACAGCTTCAGTAGGCAAAGCAAAAATTCAGGAGATAGCAGAAAACAAGTATTTTTGCAAACTCCTATAAATCAACATCTCCCAAAGCTAAAAATACAAATAAATTGCATTGAAATTGAAGTTTTATTAGACACAGCTCAGATATAACAAAATTTTTTCCCAAATATTGCTATCCAGGTTGGCTTTTCAGCTTCTAAGGATTGGAACTTTATTTCAAGTGGAAAAATTGAAAGTTGTGTTGAGTGTACATGTCCAAAAGTACAAATAGAAAAATTAAAGTCATATGTGGTTAATATAACCATGAATTTATGGAGATATAATTTGTTATTGCAATGAAAGTAACAGATTAACATTCTTCCAACATCAGAAACAAACTATAAGATAAATAGTGGTTTTAAAAATATTAAAAGGTATTATTCAGAGCAGTCACATCCTGTTCAGGATGTACATAAGCCAGACACAACAGCTTTTAGTTTTTCAAATGTACTAACCTTTACAATGGTTAACTGACAAACTTGTGTGGGTGAAACAATGGCCTTTGACATCAGAAAAATTTCAAGCACTAGGACGGTTTGTACTGGAGCAGCTAAGTGTTCAACATATTGTAGAATAAACCAATCCTTGGAATTTTCCAATATTTGTCATTAAACAGAAATCTGGAAAATGGAGCGTGTCAACAGATTTAAGAACCGTAAGTAAGCTGATTCAGCCAAGGAATATCCTTTTTCTTTTCTTTTTTTTTATTAACTTGAATATTTCTTATATACATTTCGAGTGTTATTCCCTTTCCAGGAATATCCTTTTTATGGCATGGAATTCTCTTACCTACTTTAGTACTTAAAGTATTGTCTATTATAGTGACTCATATAAAATACTGCTTTTTAAAAAATTATACCTTTATAAGAACAAGATAATGAAAAATTTGTCTTAACAGCACCCACTTATAATAATGCTCAAACTGTTAAAGGGGATCCCTGGAATGTTCTTCTACAGGAATGTTATTAGTCCTACTCTTTGTCAATATTTTGTATAGCAGCCATTAGATATAATTCATAAATAGTTTTCAGAATCTAATATTTATCATGATATGGTTGATATCTTATTGGGTGATTCTGAAACAGGTACCCTAGAAAAAAGGTTGATGAAGTAAAGAGAATTTTGCTTTGCTGGAGATTACAAATTGCTTCTTAAAAATACCAAGAGGAGATTCTATGAATTATCTAGTATATAAGATAGGTCTCCAGAAAATTTGTCCATAGAAATTTCAAATCATGAAAGATCAACTACAAACTGCTCGTAATTTTCAGAAATTGTTGGGAGAGAGTGCCACCAGTATCATTGGTATAGGGGGTAGTACAGCTGTTTCCATGCTAATCACACTGTGAGCAGTGCAGGCTAGAGTCAAGTATGCTCGCTGGCCATATTATGGGTGATATGGAGGAGAAACCAGAGTATATATTGGTAGATTTGTAATTGGTACTGATAAGGGAGAGTTAGAAAAGGCAATCAGTTACTATGGACCCTTAAAAACTGTATGGATTGCCAGAAATCCTCTAGGTTTACCTTTGTGGAATTTGAAGATCCTAGAGATGCAGAAGACACCTTTTTAAGATTGGATGATTTTTGTGATTATCAAGTGAGTGTTGAAATATCGACAGGCATGCCTTTGAGATCTTGCTTTGATAGGCTATTATCCCTTTGATCCTAATGATAGGTGCTATATGTATGGTGAAACAGGAGATTATGCTTATGACTGATATCAGCAGAGCAGACAAAGAAGATGGTCATGATCTAGATCACATTCCTGATGCAGAGAAAGGTGATACTATTGTTCATACAGTAGGAGCTAAGGAAGGAGGACAAGATCAGCATCTCCTCAATCACCAAGGGTTGTATCTCTTTGTTGATCAGCTTCATTTAGAAGATATACGTCTGGTTCTATAATAGGATCAAGGTATTTCCAATCCCACCCAAGGTCAAGATCAAGATCCAGGACTATTTCATGATCAAGAAGTAGCTGATCAAAATCCATATCTCCATCTCCTGAAAGAGGTTATTCCCATCACAAAGTCCACACAGAGGTGCAAGTACAGAAATAATAGTCAGAAATTCTTGATTTCACCTGTTAGGGAAAAGTTATTTTGTTTATGTTATTATAAGGGATTTGTTATATCTTTAAAGTATAGCATAAGTAGGATCATCAACTGTTTAATAAAATGGATCTGGATGATTACTCTGCAAAATTCACAACAGTAAAATATTGTTTTTGTTGAATGTATTAACATCCTGTTTCCTGAAAGAGTGGAGCAGAGACTTCCCCACCTGGGCATTCATTTTACATGCAGACAGAAAATCCAGACACTATTGCTGATACCAAGAAGTGCTTGCTGACATGAGCCTGATACAGCTGTCTCCTGAGAGGTTCTACTAGATCCTGACCAATACAGATATAGATGCTTGAAGCCCACCATCGGACTGAACACAGGGACCACAACGGAGGAATTAGGGGAAGGGCTGAGGAGCTGAAGGTGACTTATCTGTTATCAATGAGAGGGGAGGCCCCTGGTCTTGATGCCCCAGTTTAGAGGAAGGCTAGTGTGGTGAGGTGGGAGTGGGTGGGTAGGGGAATACCCTCATAGAAGCAGGATAAGGGGGATGGGTTAGAGGGTTTGCATATGGGAAGCCAGAAAAGGCATTAACATTTGAAATGTAAATAAATAAAATATCCAATTAATTTTTTTTTAAAAAAAAGACATATTTAAATTAAATGTTTCTAACTAAAAAGAAAAAGAAAAAAGAAATTACTGGGAGATAATAATTGGCTACAGTTCATAATTAGATTAACTACTCAAGAGCTAAGTAATTTATTTCAAATCTTACAAGGTGATAAGGACTTAAATAGTCCAAGAAAATTATTAGCTGATGCTGAGAAGGAACTGATTTTGGCAGAAAAGAAATTATATAATGTACATGTGGTTTACTTGGGTATAAAGCTTGGTTGTACTTTTAGTCATTTCAACATCTAGTCATTCTCCCACTGAAATTTTTATGCAAAGAGAACATAATAACTCAGAATGGATACTTTTAGCACACAGAGTAAAAATTCAAGACTTATATGCAAAAGATTTCTGAATTGATCCTGAAAGCAAAACTTTGACTTCATCAATTAGTAGGACACACACACACACACACACACACACACACACACACACACACACATATATATATATATATATATATAGCAGAAATTTTAGTACCCTTTAGTAATGCTGAAATTGCTTCATTACATGTAGAAAATGAATATTGTCAAAGAGTTTGTAATAATTTTTTGGGAGCTGTTGACAACAAATATCCCAAAAGCAAGAAACTTCAGATATATGAAGAATTAATTGGATTTGTCCTCTTATGGTAAAAAGGATACCAATTGCTGGAGCCCCTGCATTCTATATTGATATAAATAAATCAGGAAAGTCAGATTATAAGAGGAAAAATAAGTAAAGATTTCCAGAGCCCCTGTGATTCAGTTAAAAACAGAATCATATGTCATACTTATGATGTTATTAGATTTTCCCGAATCTATGTTGAGGTCTAGGAATCACTTCACAAACCACACAAACACACATCAGTCAGTTAGACAAGGATGGTTTATCGAATGTCCACCCCAAGACTCTATCAACCAGGGTAGCAGTTCAGGCTTGAAAGTTCAAAGTTGTGCACTAGACATTTCTAAGGATAAGCTTATAAATGCTAAAACTGCAAAAACTGCAATGAGCTCATATGTAGGTGCTGGAAGTGTTGTCTGCTGGTCAACCCTGAATTAAGATATTTTATTTTATTTTTTTAAACGTTCAAACTATTTATTTATTTATTTAATAAAACAAAATTATATCATTATCACTTTTTTGTTTATATTCTTCTTTTCGTTTTTTCACCTTTATTAAATTTGGTTTTTCTTATTTACATTTCAAATGTTATTCCCTTTCCCTGCTTCCAGGCCAACATCCCCCTAACTTCTCCTCCTCTTCTATGTGGGTGTTCCCCTCCCCATCCTCCCCCATAACTACCCTCCCACCAACAATCCCATTCACTAGGGGTCCAGCCTTGGCAGGGCCAAGGGCTTCCCCTTCCCCTGATGCCCCTACTAGGCTATTCATTGCTACCTATGAGGTTGGAGCCCAGGGTCAGTCCATGTATAGTCTTTGGGTAGTGGCTTAGTCCCTGGAAGCTCTGGTTGGTTGGCATTGTTGTTCACATGGGGTCTGGAGCCCCTTCAAGCTCTGCCAGTCATTTCTCTGATTCCTTCAACAGAATCTTTTATTACTTGGTAACAAAACAAGAAAATTATAAGGAAATGTCTTACTACTAACCTATAAGATTCCCCTGAAAATCAAATTTAGCAAATAGCCTTGTTTCATTTTACAGAGTTTGGAAAATTAGATTATGTGCACCATACTATAGATACATAGGATCTCAAAAAGCAACTGCCTTAATTCTAAAAAGGCTGATTGTGTCATTATACATTTATTCAATGTTATGGCTATTATCCAGATAGCTGTAAAAGTTAAAACTGATAATACTCTAGCATGTATCTCTAGTAAAATGTAACAATTTTTGCATATTACAACATAAGCATACTAAAGGTATACTACACAATCCTGTAGTACAAGCAGTTTTAGGTAGATGCAATCAAACATTAAGAGATAATCTTAATAAGCAGATAGGTGTAATAAGGAGACCCAGAGATAGATTATTCAGTGCTTTATTAACTTTAGCAGTCTTAAATGTTAATGAGGAAGAAACAACCATTATGGAGAGACATTGGGTAGTAGAAAAACTGCTGAAATAAATAATCCTGCACATTTTAAAGATGTGTTGACTCAGACGTGTTGAGTGGGATATGTGTTACTTTGGGGAAGACTTTTTGTGTTCATTTCTGGAGGAGAAGAAAAGCTGTGGATATTATCATGATTGATAAAGATTAGGTTCAAATAGAGAAGATCTCCTGAATAAGGAAAAGTGACAGTTCATCAGACAGCTTGTCCATTTAATCCAAATTAACTCATAAGTATTAACAAATGGCTTTTATTTGATCACACATAAAAAATAAAATACTTGCCTTATTGATGTGAAACAAAAAAAATTTTAAGGTACATGTCTTAATTTCATGTTAGAATATTAGACTATAGGTTGCCTCATGGCCCACACCTACTTGGACTTTTGAAGTTTCTTCTTAAACAACAAAGGATATTTTTGGTGTTTGGTATTTAAAGCACAGGTAAGCAACTTAATATGTTTTAAGTAAATTCAAAGGTTACTACAGTTTAAACTTGTTTTCTAAATCTCTACGAGTTGCAGTGATTTAGATCTAAGATAAAGTAATTGAGCAGGGCAGTGACAGTGCATGTCTTTAATCACAGTGGATCTCCATAAATTAGTTCTTTTCTAAATTCTGGAGTTAGAGTGAACAAGGTTGTGGTGGCACATACCTTTAATCCCACCACCCAGGAACAAAGCTCAGATGCAGTTCCTAATTGATGTATTTTCACACTAAAGAAATCACATACCATATTTGCAGATTATTATAAAACCCCTGTATAGGATTACTAGAAAGTCAGCTAGTTCCTAATGAGGACAGGATCAAAGTTCAGCTTTTGCGACTGCTGGCAAGCTTATCTCTTTGCAAGCAACATTGTCCAATATTCAATCAGATGATACCCTAATTATGGATGTCCTATATTGGCTAATTGGCAAGTGGGAACTTCTCCTAAAGCAACAAGTTATCCACCAACATTAGCTTCTCTTGCAAACACTTTCCATATATGGAGAATATTCTCTCTTTGAGAAAAAATGGGGACATTTTACAAGGTGTGGAGAACATTATATTTAGCCATTGCCCACTATTCTGTGGTCATAAGGGTGCCCCTTAGAATGATGGATTGAGTTTGTTTAAAGGCTTAGCTATAGAAAAAAAGGTGTTACAATGGAACTGGTCCTTACTGGAATTTTATTGTGAGCAGGATGTGGTAGCAAAACATTCTGTGTTTCCTGCACTGAGAAAATACCTCAGATTCCTAAACTTCTTACCCCTCACCCAAATGAGGCACATTTTTTACCTGTAGGGACCCACTGAATGGGCACAGCATTTGGCTAACTCATGGTTTATTGATAGTTCCTCAATGAATAATGGAAACAAAACTAATAGAAAGCAGCAGCCTATAGACCTGGGGGATGGAATGGTCAATACTAGAAAGGAACCATAAAATCAGTGCACCATTATTGGCTAGAAGACAAATAACTTGGAAAGCCAAAGGAAAATCTCTATCTTTTCCAATTTATGCTGCGTGTGCAATGGTATAGCTATATGTGCACCAAAATTGAAAAACATTAACCTATAGATAAATGGCAAAGATATCTGGTTATAGGAGTCATAAATGGAAATGGCAAAACTTAGAAAAGACATTAAATTATATGCAGCTCATACAGGAAAGACATAAAATAGGCTGAAAGTAATGAAATAGTGGAAAAATTAGCATTATGATTAATTTTTTTCCAGAAGCAAAAAGAAAAAATGATTTTCTTTTAGGCTGTTTTTATCCCTGAAGTTTCACATATGTCTTAGATATGCATAACAAAATCACATGGATGCACTCCAAAGAATTCTCAGTGTTTATTAAATAACAAAGAATATGTATTGAAAAGAGAATATTCAATGTTTATTCAATGTTTAATTAACATAAATACAAAAAGGAACTGAATGTTGGCTTAATTCAAATAAATTATAATAATTTAATAAAGAATCAGTAGTATTCCCCAAAGTTGGCAAAAAGATCCTTTGTTTCTTTTCTTTTATTGGATATTACCTTTATTTACATTTCAAATGTTATCCCTTTCCCTGGTTTCCCCTCCTGAAGTCCTTCTTCCCATCCTCCAAACTCTGCTCCCAGAGGGTGCTTTCCCCAACCACCCACTCTGTCCCACCTCTATGCCCTGGCATTCCCCTGCACTGGGGCATCAAGACTTCACAGGACAAAGGGTCTCTCCTATTGATGCCAAACAAAGCCCATCCTCTGCTATATATGCAGCTGGAATCATGGATTGTTCCATGTGTACTCTTTGATTGGTGGTTTGGTCCCTGAGAGCTCTAAGGTTGTCTAATTGGTTGATATTGTTGCTGTTCTTCTTATGGAGTTGCAACCCCCCTCAGCTATCTCAGGCCTTTCTTTAACTCCTCCATTGGGGACCCTGTTCTCAGTCCAAAGGTTGGCTGTGAGCATCTGCCTCTATATTTGTCAGGCTCTGGCAGAGCCTCTCAGGAGACATCTATATCATGCTCCTGTCTTCAAGCACTTCTTGGCATCAGCAATGGCGACTGGGTTTAGTCATATGGGACAGATCCCCAGGTGGGGCACTCTCTGGATGACTTTGCTTTCTCTACTCCACTCTTTGTTTCCTTTTTTTCCTCCTCTGAGTATTTTGTTTCCCCTTCTAAGGACTCATGCATCCACATTTTGTTCTTTTTTTCTTCTTGAACTTTATATTATCTGTGAATTGTATCTTGGATATTCCAAACTTTTGGGGTAATATCTACTTATCAGTGAGTGCATATCATGTGTAACTGGGTCACCTCACTCAGAATCATATTTTCTAGTTCAATTCATTTGTCTAAGAATTTCATGGAGTCATTATTTTTAATAGAACTCCAGTGTGCAAATGTAACACATTTTCTGTATCCATTCCTTTCTTGAAGGACATCTGGGTTCTTTCCAGCTTCTGGCTTTTATATCTCATGCTGCTTTGAACATAGTGAAACATGTGCCCTTATTGTATATTGGAGCATCTTTTGGATATATGCCCAAGAGTGGTATAGATGAGTCATCCAATTTTCTGAGGAACTGCCTGAAAAATTTCCAGAGTGGTTGTACCAATTTGCAATCCCACCAACAATGGAGGAGTGTTCCTCTTTCTTCACATCCTCACCAGCATCTGCTGTCACCTGAGTTTTTGATCTTAGCCATTCTGACTGATGTGAGGTGGAATATCAGGTTTGTTTTGATTTGCATTTCTCTAATGACTAAGGATGTTGAACATTTCTTTAGGTGCTTTTCGGCCATTCGATATTCCTCAGCTGAGAATGTTTTGTTTATCTCTGTACCCTATTTTTTTTTTAATTAACTTGAGTATTTCTTATGTACATTTCGAGTGTTATTCCCTTTCCCGGTTTCCGGGCAAACATCCCCTTCCCCTCCCCCTTCCTTATGGGTGTTCCCTCCCCCCCTCCCCCATTGCCGCCTCCCCCCGACAGTCTAGTTCACTGGGGGTTCAGTCTTAGCAGGACCAAGGGCTTCCCCTTCCACTGGTGCTCTTACTAGGATATTCATTGCTACCTATGAGGTCAGAGTCCAGGGTCAGTCCATGTATAGTCTTTAGGTAGTGGCTTAGTCCCTGGAAGCTCTGGTTGCTTGGCATTGTTGTACATATGGGGTCTCAAGCCCCTTCAAGCTCTTCCAGTTCATTCTCTGATTCCTTCAACGGGGGCCCTGTTCTCAGTTCAGTGGTTTGCTGCTGGCATTCGCCTCTGTATTTGCTGTATTCTGCTGTGTCTCAGGAGCCATCTACATCCGCCCTGTCGGTCTGCACTTTCTTTGCTTCATCCATCTTGTCTAATTGGGTGGCTCTATATGTATGGGCCACATGTGGGGCAGGCTCTGAATGGGTGTTCCTTCAGTCTCTGTTTTAATCTTTGCCTCTCTCTTCCCTGCCAAGGGTATTCTTGTTCCCCTTTTAAAGAAGGAGTGAAGCCTTCACATTTTGATCATCCGTCTTGAGTTTCATTTGTTCTAGGCAACTAGGGTAATTCAAGCATTTGGGCTAATAGCCACTTATCAGTGAGTGCATACCATGTATGTCTTTCTGTGATTGGGTTAGCTCACTCAGGATGATATTTTCCAGTTCCAACCATTTGCCTACGAATTTCATAAACTCATTGTTTTTGATAGCTGAGTAATATTCCATTGTGTAGATGTACCACATTTTCTGTATCCATTCCTCTGTTGAAGGGCATCTGGGTTCTTTCCAGCTTCTGGCTATTATAAATAAGGCTGCGATGAACATAGTGGAGCACGTGTCTTTTTTATATGTTGGGGCATCTTTTGGGTATATGCCCAAGAGATGTACCCTTTTTTTTAAATAGGGTTATTTGACTTTCTGGAGTCTAAGTTCTTGAGTTTTTCTGTATATTTTGGATATTAGCCCTTTATCAGATGTAGGATTGGTAAAGATCTTTGCCCAAACTGTTGGTTGCTATTTTGTCCTAATGACAGTGTCCTTTGCCTTACAGAAGCTTTGGGATTTTATGAGGTCCCATTTGTTGATTCTTGAGATTAGAGCCTAAGCCACTGGTATTCTGTTCAGGAAATTTTCCTCTGTGCCTATGTGTTCAAGGCCTTTTCACTTTCTCTTCTATTTGTTTCAGTTTATCTGGTGTCATGTGGAGGTCTTTGATCCACTTGGACTTGAGCTTTGTAGCAGGAAATAAGAATGGTTCAATTTGAATTTTTCTACATGCTGACCTCCAGTTGAACCAGCACCACTTGTTGAAAATGCTGTCTTTTTTCCATTGGAGGGTTTTAGATCCTTTGTCAAAGATCAAATTACCATTGCTTTGTGTGTTCATTTCCATGTCTTCAATTCTATTCCATTGATCTACATGCCTGTCTCTGTGCCTATACCATGCAGTTTTTACCACTATTGCTCTGTAATATAGCTTGAGGTCAGTAATGGTGATTTCCCCAGAAGTTCTTTAATTGTTGAGAATAAATTTCTCTATCCTGGGTTTTTGGCTTTTCCAAATAAATTTATGAATTGCTTTTTATAACTCTATAAAGAATTGGGCTGGAGTTTTGATGGGGATTGCATTGATTCTGTAGATGCTTAAGGTGGCCATTATTACTATATTAATTCTGCCAATGCATAAGCATGGGATATCTTTCCATTTTCTGAGTTATTTCATCAAAGACTTGAAGTTTTTGTCATACAGATGTTTCACTTGCTTGGATAGAGTCACACCAAAGTATTTTATATTATTTGTGATCATTGTGAAGGGTGTCCTTTCCCTAATTTCTTTCTCAGCTTGTTTATCCTTTGAGTAGAGGAAGGCTACTCATTTGTTTGAGTTAACTTTATATCTAGTCACTTTTCTGAAGTTGTTTATCAGGCTTAGTAGTTCTCTTGAGGAATTTTGGGGTCACTTAAGTACTGTCATATCATCTGCAAATAGTGATATTTTAACTTCTTCCTTTCTAATTTGCATCCTGTTTACTTCTTTTTGTTGTCTAATTGTCTGGCTAGGACTTACAGTACTATATTGAATATGTAGTAAGACAGTGGACAGCATTGTCTAGTCCGTGATTTTAGTGGGATTGTTTTAAGTTTTTCTCCATTTAGTTTGGTATATATTGTTTTTAATATGTTTAGGCATGGGCCTTAAATTCCTGATCTTTCCATTCAAAGGGGTTTTTAAGTTTTAACTTAAATACAACTTGAGTTTTCTTTTGCCAGAAAACATTTTGCCCTAGGAAATATATATCTGGTATAAAAGACACCGCCAAGTTAGCATTTTATTTTTTCAGGGGAATAAAATGATACAACTAAGTAATCTAGTGACCACTGGACAAGTGAAACATTTGGACGAAGTACATGAATCAATAAGAGAAAATGTCTCAATTCATTGGCCGAGTACTATTGCCCATGTCCAACTTCTCTCTGCTGCCATTTGCAGACATAAATGACAAATGGTCTTTATGTGGTCCCAATTCAATTAAAAATTAATTCTGACTTTGGGGTTGGAGCATTGATTTCTTCTTTAAACCCATGATACATGCTTGTTAAAGGAATATCCAAAATCTCTGTCTCATATCAGAAGAGCCACCTCATATGGTATAAATATTATCTCGAAACCTGTAAGATGATTTTGTATATAAAAACTTTCTGTCATGATACTGGTAGTCATACCAAATACTAACTCTAGAAATAAAACTCATTTGGCTTTCTGTATGTGTTTTCAGGGTTGAGTCTGAAGCAAGTAAGTAGGCCAATTTAGAACATTGGACAAAGGATGTACTTAATAGTTTGTGTACCTCATCCCTTTCAAAGATCAGCTTTATATGCCATTTTAATTATTTATGCTTGCTAAAATAAACTGTAGCCCTTCCTAACAGTAGTAACCTTTGAGGTCTCCAAGAAGATGATGGGGTCTTGCAACATGGAAGTTACTTGGATTGTGCTAATACTAACCACTGGCCTAAACTGTCCCACACACCTCTTCTGATGACGGATTCGATACAAACAGTAGATACCTTTTGGTTGACTACAGTCAGGTTTGCCACTAAGCTGACAAACACTACCCAAAGATTAGTTTCAAACTAGAAACTGTGCAGAACATTCAAATTGATGAGTTCATATGAGACTGACAGAAACATTTTACAGAACTTCAAACTCAAAAAATCTATAATGTTGAGACTACCAAGTACAGCCAAGGAATACATTGTGAAAAGCTTGGAAGCAATGGTTTCATTATTTTAAATAGTTTTACTGTGTTAGAGCTAAAACATTTCTTTTTATTTATACGAAAGATGGGGAAAATAGCATATCTGATCACATTGTGAACTCTAAGATTGTGTTATTTACTAGAAAAACCTGTTTTGTGCTGTGATACGGCTCAGCCTTAGCACACACCTTTATTCCAAGTGACTTCTGCTTGAGCATTGTAAATAGGGTTAAATAAATTCAACCATAGGTAAATAGGTGAAGCAAGGAACAAGTTGACAGGAAATAAACACAGGATTGTTAAGAAAAAACATAGAGAGTAAGGGGGAATGAAGAGGAAAGATAGAGAAATGCACATGAAGTAGAAAGGAAGGACATTCAGTTTGACAGAGGTTTTTTGAGATGGCAGGAGTGAGAAGTATTTGTTCCAGGACCTTGGCTGAGAGGGAAGGTCAGCTGGGTGCTTTCTCTGCCTCTCTGAGCTGAAGTGAAGCTTTCCTTTGGTTCTTCATGACTCATCATATACTCATCAAGTTGATGAGAACATGAAATGAGGTTATATAAGAATAAAGGAGTCATAAAATAGGATTGTTGCCATACCAACAAAATAATATTTTAGTTCAAGTCCTACCATAAGGTCAGAAGAGGCCAGAGCAGATACTGTTTGACAGAAAAGTTCTGTCTGACAGAGTCTGAAATGTAAATGGGACTACCAAACAGAAGTATTTATGCTGCTGATTCTGTCATTTTTGGGCAAAGTGGGTAGTTTAGAACAATAGGTTCAAAAGTGCAGAGGCCACATCTTCATCACTGAGGTGCTATTCTTTTTTTTTTTTTTTTTGAGTTTTGTTATCTTTATTAACTTGAATATTTCTTATTTACATTTCGATTGTTATTCCGTTTCCCAGTTTCTGGGCCAACATCCACCTAACCCTTCCCTCTCCCCTTCTATATGAGTGTATCCCTCCCTGTCCTCCCCCCACTACCGCCCTCCCCCCAACAATCTAGTTCACTGGGGGTTCAGTCTTAGCAGGACCCAGGGCTTCCCCTTCCACTGGTGCTCTTACTAGGATATTCATTGCTACCTATGAGGTCAGAGTCCAAGGTCAGTCCATGTATAGTCTTCAGGTAGTGGCCTTAGTCCCTGGAAGCTCTGGTTGCTTGGCATTGTTGTACATATGGGGTCTCAAGCCCCTTCAAGCTCTTCCAGTTCATTCTCTGATTCCTTCAACAGGGGTCCCGTTCTCAGTTCAGTGGTTTGCTGCTGGCATTCGCCTCTGTATTTGCTGTATTCTGGCTGTGTCTCTCAGAAGAGATCTACATCCGGTTCCTGTCCGCCTGCACTTCTTTGCTTCATCCATCTTATATAGTTTGGTGACTGTATATGTATGGGCCACATGTGGGGCAGGCTCTGAATGGGTGTTCCTTCTGCCTCTGTTCTAAACTTTGCCTCCCTATTCCCTCCCAAGGGTATTCTTGTTCCCCTTTAAAGAAGGAGTGAAGCATTCATATTTTGATCATCCATCTTGAGTTTCATTTGTTCTAGCCATCTAGGGTAATTCAAGCATTTGGGCTAATAGCCACTTATCAATGAGTGCATACCATGTGTGTTTTTCTGTGATTGGGTTACCTCACTCAGGATGATATTTTCCAGTTCCGACCATTTGCCTACGAATTTCATAAAGTCATTGTTTTTGATAGCTGAGTAATATTCCATTGTGTAGATGTACCAAATTTTCTGTATCCATTCCTCTGTTGAAGGGCATCTGGGTTCTTTCCAGCATCTGGCTATTATAAATAAGGCTGCAATGAACATAGAGGAGCACATGTCTTTTTTACATGTTGGGGCATCTTTTGGGTATATGCCCAAGAGAGGTATAGCTGGATCCTCAGGCAGTTCAATGTCCAATTTTCTGAGGAACCTCCAGATTGATTTCCAGAATGGTTGTACCAGTCTGCAATCCCACCAACAATGGAGGAGTGTTCCTTTTTCTCCGCATCCTCGCCAGCATCTGCTGTCACCTGAGTTTTTGATCTTGGCCATTCTCACTGGTGTGAGGTGAAATCTCAGGGTTGTTTTGATTTGCATTTCCCTTATGACTAAAGATGTTGAACATTTCTTTAGGTGTTTCTCAGCCATTTGGCATTCCTCAGCTGTGAATTCTTTGTTTAGCTTTGAACCCCATTTTTTAACAGGGTTATTTGTCTCCTGCAGTCTAACTTCTTGAGTTCTTTGTATATTTTGGATATAAGGCCTCTATCTGTTGTAGGATTGGTAAAGATCTTTTCCCAATCTGTTGGTTGCCGTTTTGTCCTAACCACAGTGTCCTTTGCCTTACAGAAGCTTTGCAGTTTTATGAGATCCCATTTGTCGATTCTTGATCTTAGAGCATAAGCCATTGGTGTTTTGTTCAGGAAATTTTTTCCAGTGCCCATGTGTTCCAGATGCTTCCCTAGTTTTTCTTCTATTAGTTTGAGTGTATCTGGTTTGATGTGGAGGTCCTTGATCCACTTGAACTTAAGCTTTGTACAGGGCGATAAGCATAGATCGATCTGCATTCTTCTACATGTTGACGTCCAGTTGAACCAGCACCATTTGCTGAAAGTGCTATCTTTTTTCCATTTGATGGTTTTGGCTCCTTTGTCAAAAAATCAAGTGCCCATAGGTGTGTGGGTTCATTTCTGGGTCTTCAATTCTGTTCCATTGGTCTATCTGTCTGTCTCTGTACCAATACCATGCAGTTTTTATCACTATTGCTCTGTAATACTGCTTGAGTTCAGGGATAGTGATTCCCCTGAAGTCCTTTTATTGTTGAGGATAGTTTTAGCTATCCTGGGTTTTTGTTATTCCAGATGAATTTGCAAATTGTTCTGTCTAACTCTTTGAAGAATTGGATTGGTATTTTGATGGGGATTGCATTGAATCTGTAGATCGCTTTTGGTAAAATGGCCATTTTTACTATATTAATCCTGCCAGTCCATGAGCATGGGAGATCTTTCCATCTTCTGAGGTCTTCTTCAATTTCTTTCTTCAGAGTCTTGAAGATTCTTACAAATCTTTTACTTGCTTGGTTAAAGTCACACCGAGATACTTTATATTATTTGGGTCTATTATGAAGGATGTCGTTTCCCTAATTTCTTTCTTGGTTTGTTTCTCTTTTGTGTAGAGGAAGGCTACTGATTTATTTGAGTTAATTTTATACCCAGCCACTTTGCTGAAGTTGTTTATCAGCTTTAGTAGTTCTCTGGTGGAACTTTTGGCCTCACTTAAATATACTATCATATCATCTGCAAATAGTGATATTTTGACTTCTTCTTTTTCGATCTGTATCCCTTGACCTCCTTTTTTTGTTGTCTGATTGCTCTGGCTAGAACTTCACTAACTATATTGAATAAGTAGGGAGAGAGTGGGCAGCCTTGTCTAGTCCCTGATTTTAGTGGGATTGCTTCAAGTTTCTCTCCATTTAGTTTAATGTTAGCAACTGGTTTGCTGTATATGGCTTTTACTATGTTTAGGTATGGGCCTTGAATTCTTAATCTTTTCAGGACTTTTGTCATGAAGGGGTGTTGAATTTTGTCAAATGCTTTCTCAGCATCTAAAGAAATGTCCATGTGGTTCTATTCTTTGAGTTTGTTTATATAATGGATCACGTTGATGGTTTTCCGTATATTAAATCATCCCTGCATGCCTGGGATGAAGCCTACTGGATCATGGTGGATGATTGTTTTGATGCGCTCTTGGATTCGGTTTGCCAGAATTTTATTGAGTATTTTTGGATCGATATTCATAAGGGAAATTGGTCTGAAATTCTCTTTCTTTGTTGGGTCTTTGTGTGGTTTAGGTATAAGAGTAATTGTGGCTTCATAGAAGGAATTCGGTAGTGCTCCATCTGTTTCAATTTTGTGGAATAGTTTGGATAATATTGGTACGAGGTCTTCTATGAAGGTCTGATAGAATTCTGCACTAAACCCGTCTGGACCTGGGCTCTTTTTGGTTGGGAGACCTTTAATGACTGCTTCTATTTCCTTAGGAGTTATGGGGTTGTTTAACTGGTTTATCTGTTCCTGATTTAACTTCGGTACCTGGTATCTGTCTAGGAAATTGTCCATTTCCTGCAGATTTTCAAGTTTTGTTGAATATAGGCTTTTATAGTAAGATCTGATGTTTTTTTGAATTTCCTCTGAATTGGTAGTCATGTAGCTTGCCTCCTTATGTTGGGCTTTACCATTTATTATTCTTTGTAGTGCTGGATTTGTAGAAAGATATTGTGTAAATTTGGTTTTGTCATGGAATATCTTGGTTCCTCCATCTATGTTAATTGAGAGTTTTGCAGGATACAGTATCCTGGGCTGGCATTTGTGTTCTCTTAGGGTCTGTATGACATCTGTCCAGGATCTTCTGGCTTTCATAGTTTCTGGCGAAAAGTGTGGTGTGATTCTGATAGGTCTGCCTTTATATGTTACTTGACCTTTTTCCCTTACTGCTTTTAATATTCTTTCTTTATTTTGTGCGTTTGGTGTTTTGACTATTATGTGACGGGAGGTGTTTCTTTTCTGGTCCAATCTATTTGGAGTTCTGTAGGCTTCTTGTATGCCTATGGGTATCTCTTTTTTTAGGTTGGGAAGTTTTTCTTCTATGATTTTGTTGAAGATATTTACTGGTCCTTTGAGCTGGGAGTCTTCCTCCTTCTATACCTATTATCCTTAGGTTTGATCTTCTCATTGAGTCCTGGATTTCCTGTATGTTTTGGACCAGTAGCTTTTCTGCTTTACATTATCTTTGACAGTTGAGTCAATGATTTCTATGGAATCTTCTGCTCCTGAGATTCTCTCTTCCATCTCTTGTATTCTGTTGGTGAAGCTCATATCTACAGCTCCTTGTCTCTTCTTTTGGTTTTCTATATCCAGGGTTGTTTCCATGTTTTCTTTCTTGATTGCTTCTATTTCCATTTTTAATTCCTTCAACTGTTTGATTGTGTTTTCCTGGAATTCTTTCAGGGATTTTTGTGACTCCTCTCTATGGGCTTCTACTTGTTTATTTATGATTTCCTGGAATTCTTTCAGGGATTTTTGTGATTCCTCTCTGTAGGCTTCTACTTGTTCTCTAACGGAGTTCTTCACGTCTTTCTTGAAGTCCTCCAGCATCATGATCAAATATGATTTTGAAACTAGATCTTGCTTTTCTGGTGTGTTTGGATATTCCATGTTTGCTTTGGTGGGAGAATTGGGCTCCGATGCTGCCAGGTAGTCTTGGTTTCTGTTGCTTGGGTTCCTGTGTTTGCCTCTCGCCATCAGATTATCTCTAGTGTTACTTTGTTCTGCTATTTCTGACAGTGGCTAGACTGTCCTATAAGCCTGTGTGTCAGGAGTGCTGTAGACCTGTTTTCCTGTTTTCTTTCAGCCAGTTATGGGGACAGAGTGTTCTGCTTTCGGGCGTGTAGTTTTTCCTATCTACAGGTCTTCAGCTGTTCCTGTGGGCCTGTGTCTGGTGTTCACCAGGCAGGTCACTTGCAGCAGAAAAGTTGGTCTTACCTGTGGTCCCGAGGCTCAAGTTTGCTCGTGGGGTGCTGCCTACGAACTCTCCGTGGTGGCAGCCACCAGGAAGATCTGCGCCGCCTTTTATGGTAGCCTCCGTGCACCAGGGTTCCAGATGGTGTTTGTTGTTTTCCTCTGGGGTCAGAGATGTGTGCAGAGTGCAGTCTCTTCTGATTTCCCAGATGTGTCTGCCTTTCTGTAGGTTTAGCTCTCCCTCGAGGTGCTATTCTTTACCACAGTACTTTTCATAGATGAAGAATCAAAATGATGTTAGAACAAGATTAATAGAAATTTTCAACAAAAATTAAGTATGTATGAAAATTTCATAAAGTTATTTGCTATATGAAAATATCATTTGGGAAACTATGATTTTTGCTATCAGTACAAAATACAAAAATGGGATAGTAGAACATATGCTATTTGAAAGAACATGAAAAATTACTGTGAACTTAAAGATTAAGCAGAGTTGGGAACATGGTGTATAAGGAAGGATTAATCAACACTAAGTATGGAGAAGCCTTCTGAAACCTCACTGTTGCATAAATTAACTTAAAATATAAACTTTAAAATGAGTTTAACCATAAGTACCAAATATTATTATCTTACTTCTGGTTTCCATTGCTGTAAAGAGACACCACGAGCAAAGCAACACTTATAAGGACAACATTTAATTGGAGCTTGCTTACAGGTTCAGAAGTTCAGTCCATTACCATCAAGGCAGGAAACATGGCAGCATCTAGGCAAACATGGTGCTAGAAAAGGAGCTGAGAGTTTTATATCTGTATCCACAGGCAGTCAGGAGAAGACTGTCTTCCAGGCAGCCAGGGGGAGCCACTCCCACAGTGACACACCTTTCCATCAAGGACATTCCTACATACCTCCTAACATTGCCACTCCCTGGGGCAAGCATATTCAAACTACCACTATTACTTAACCATATCAGCCTTGTTGGTTACTAAATGAAAAAGTCAGTATCAGTCATAGGTTAACTCGATATAAGTAATCAGTCAGAGAATCTTAAAAGCACCAGTAATGAGATAGGCTATTACCATTGCTTTTGGCTGCCTGCTGTTAGTACATAAGACATTGTTGTTAAAAACACTATATATTTTTCTTGCAGGGCACAGAGAAATCAGTCTCGAAGTAATCAGAAAGCACTATCTGCTTTAGCTTTTGCAGTGAAGGTGGGTGCTATGCAGGTTGCTGTGGAAGAAAAGCAATCAGTGGTCTTATTCAGCCCTTGCATGCTACAACACTGACTCTTCAGGCAAGATACATCTTCTAGGACAGTAGTAGCAAAATGTTTTATACGATAAATAATCCATGGGAAGGAATTTATACCTGATTCTAAAAATATAGTCAACACTCATGGATAGGGATTTCATAGACCCTAGGGGAGAATTTATTGCTATTGTTTTGATAAATGGTAACTGACTTCTCAATATTTGTTTATAGGGACAGATTTGTGCTGCTAACAACTTTGGTTAGAGAACCTTATTTCCAAAGGTAGAGAGATTAATTCAAAGATGTATTATAAAAGTAACTTTTATTCCCCTGATATAATTGTCATCTTGAAGGCTTACTATGGAATAAGCTCACTTTATCTAGCTCTTTCTGAAATCTGGCCAGCTGGTTCAACTTACCTATTCCGAATTAATCTCTTTTACAAGCTGATTGATTCAGTCTGTCATTTCTCAGCTTCTCCCAGAATTGTTCTGCTTGGCCTCAAATTAGCTCTGGCAATTTGTTCTAATCTTCAGGCTCCTCACTTAGTGGCTTCAACTGCCTCTGGTTACGTGCACTGAACTTTATTAACCCATGAGCAAACTCAGCTTTGCTGCACTGTACTCAGTGAACTGACCCACAATTGACTCAACTCTACTGTATTGAACTCAACTAACTGAACAAAACTGACTGATTGAATTGAACAGAGTTTAACTGTACTCAACTGAACTGACTGACTAGAATTAATACCATGCCTCTGTCTCCTAAGTGCTGGGATTAAAGGCATGTACCATCATGCCTGCACCTAAGCTTTTTATTTATTAATCATAATACTATTATTATTATTACTATTATTATTTACCAGGAACTTACTATGTACCAGGCTCTGCCTCTGCCACTGCCTCTGGAGTGCTGGGATAAAAGGAACGTCCCAAGGTCATGTCTGAATTCTAGCCAGAGAAAAAGTAATGTTGCTGGATTAAAATTCCTCTACAAGGCATTACTATTCAAAGTGATCATTCTCCTCCAGTCTTCCCTTTCTCCTCAGAAAAGAGAAGGACTTCCATGGCTATCAATGCGCCTTGACATATCAGGTTGCATTAGGACTAGGGACATCTATTGAGGCTAGACAAGGCAACCCAGTTAGGGGAAAGGAATCCTAAGGCAGGAAACAGAATCAGATACAGCTTCTGCTCCTACCCACATGGAGACTGAGCCGCACAACTGTAAAATATGTGTAGAGGGTCTAGGTCTGTCCCATGCATGCTCAATGTTTGGCAGTTTCATTTCTGTGGACCCCTTTGGGCCCGGGTTAGTTGATTCTGTAGGTTTTCTTGTTGTGTCCTTGACTTTTCTGGCTTCTTCAATTATTCCTTGCCCTCTTCAAAAAGATTGGTCAAGCTCCAGCTAATGTCTGACTGTGGGTCTCTGCATCTGTTTCCATCAGTTGCTGTGTAAAGCTACTCAGATGAAAGTTATGCTAGGTGCATGACTGCAAGTATAGTAGAATATCATTAACAGTTCAAATAGTGGGCTTTCTCATTTTAAGGATCTCAAGATAGGCCAGTCATTGGTTGACCACTCTTTTAATTTATATGCCATTTTTAACCCTTGGTATCTTGTAGACAGCACAAATTGTGGGCCTACGTTTTTGTGGCTGGGTTGGTGTCCCAGTCCTTTCATTGGAAGTATTTTCGAGTTGCAGGAGTTGGTATTTTCAGCTCTCTTTTTATACTCTCTTACTCTGTAAAAAATATACCAAATATTTAAAGTACAATAAGACAAAAATAAAACAAACCAAAAGTACACATACACATACACAGAGAGAGAGGGGGAGGGAGAGTGATGGAGAGGGAGAGGAAGAGGGAGAGGGAGAGGGAGAGGGAGAGAGAGAGAGAGAGAGAGAGAGAGAGAGAGAGAGAGAGAGAGAGAAAGAGAGAGAGAGAAGAGAATAAAAGAAAAAGGAAACCATACCACCACCACCACCACCAAAAATATAGTATTTTGTTTTCTGTTCGCCAATTACTTTGGGGCATGAACTATGGCAAAGAGTTGATATATCCAGTGACACTCTACTAGAGAAAACTCTTATTCTTTTTCTTTTTCTAACATTTCTCAATTAAAAATAGCTTCTAGGTTAGCACTCTTAAATATTAGAAGTGGAATTTAGCAAAAATATTGGAAATTCATACATAATGGACATGGGCTGA
This sequence comes from Rattus rattus, assembly GCF_011064425.1. Taxonomy (NCBI): domain Eukaryota; kingdom Metazoa; phylum Chordata; class Mammalia; order Rodentia; family Muridae; genus Rattus; species Rattus rattus. The sequence goes on from NW_022651196.1 coordinate 48,327, forward strand.
TCTTAGTCCATAGAATAGTCAGAAGAATGTTGTGGTGTGTGTGTGTGTGTGTGTGTGTGTTTGTCTGTGTGTATTTCTGTGTATATGTGTGAAGCAGAGGGGAGGGGAGAGAGAAGAGAGCCCCACAGAAGAGACTAAAGCACTCAAATATTAATAAAAATTTGGAAACAATTTTATTAATAGCCACACAGAAGAATTTCAATCTTGAGAATGGCAATGATGAGTATGAAGGCAGGAAAGATCACCAGCAGAAGGACTGATCCACATCAGAGAGTTGAAATGGATGAAATTCTCAATGAAAACAAAACAACACCAAATTACACCATGTAAAAACAAATGATTCATTTTATGAGTGTTCAAGCAGAAGGATCAAAATGGAGGAAGTGGCATGAATGAAGATTATTATGATTTTGATACGTAAAAGTCAAACATAAAATTAACTTCCCTAAAGTCTCTGTATGTATGACACTATTTGTGTATCATATAGCCACTAGTTGTATATCGTTATCCTCAAACCTGGCCTGTGCCTGGAACTGAACTGGTCCCACAGGTCTCTGTTGCCAAATTTCATTGGGGAGAGAGTCAGACTTGCAGAAGTGTGGAAAATCCTGAGTGGTCATGGGAGACCTCCACTTCTGCTAACATTCCTGTCCCAAGTGGAACCTGCATAGTGCCCTCTGTGCCCTCCGGGAAGAGGAAAATAGAAGTAGTCAGGGGCAAGACCCTTCTGGTTTCCACCTGCACTTAGAGCTGAAAGCCAGTCTCCAGGGTCTCTGCCACACCTGATAGCCAAAGTAAGCCCAACACATCTGCTCTCAACAACCTGCCTGGTGGCCTCAGGACACACAAAAGCAGGAGTAGTGTGGGACAGGACTCTTCAGGTTTCAACCTGTGTCCAGAGTTTTACTGCTCCCATGGATCTCTGTACCCAAATTATAAAGGGGAGAGAGCTGGACTCTCAGAAGTGTGGACAACCCTGAGAACTCAGGGGAGACCACCGTTTCTGCTCAAATTCCTGGCCCAAGAGGGACCTACCTAGAGCTCTCTGGATACAGGAATCTAGGAGCAATCAGGGGAAGGATCCTTTCAGTTTCTGCTGAAGTCTCCAGGAGCGCTGACACAACTGTGGGCAGAGTGAAGACCAACTCTTTTGCTCCAAGTGACCCAGCAGGAGGACTCAGTACCAACAAACAAAGGAGCAGCTTTCTGTTCCCAAATCTGGCTAGAAAAAACCAGGTCTACAGGAGTGCTGACATACCGGCTTACAGGAGCAGTGAAATCACTGTCAGAGAAAGCAAGACAAGCTACCAAGAGAAACAACCTGATGGCAAGAGGCAAGCACAAGAAACTAAGCAAGAGAAACCAAGACTACTTGGCATCATCAGAACTCAGTTCTCCCACCAAAGCAAACACTGGATATTCAAACACACCAGAAAAGCTAGATTTGGATTAAAAAAATCACATTTCATGATGATGATAGAGGACTTTAAGAAGGACATAAATAACTCCCTTAAAGAAATACAGGACAACACAGGTAAACAAGTAGAAGCCCTTAAAAGAGGAAACACAAAAAACCCTGATAGAATTACAGGAAAACACAATCAAACAGGTGAAGGAGTTGAACAAAACCATCCAGGATTTAAAAACGGAAATAGAAACAATAAAGAAAGCACAAAGGGACAGAAACCTGGAGATAGAAAACCTAAGGAATTGATCAAGAGTCACAGATACAAGCATCACCAATAGAATACAAGGGATAGAAGAGACAATCCCAGAAGCAGAAGATAGCATAGAAAGCATAGATATCACCATCAAAGATAATGTAAAACACAAAAAGGTCCTAGCCCAAAATATCCAGAATATCCAGGACACAATGAGAAGATCAAACCTAAGGATAATAGGTATAGAAGAGAGTAAAGACTCCAAAATTAAAAGGCCAGTAAATATCTTCAACAAAATTATAGAAGAATACTTCCCTAAGCTAAAGAAAGAGATTCTCATTAACATACAAGAAACCTACAGAACTCCAAATAGATTGGACTGGAAAAGAAATTCCTCCTGTCAAATAAAAGTCAAAAGACTTAACCCACAAAACAAAGATAGAATATTAAAAACGGTAAGTGAAAAACGTCAAGTAACATATAAAGGAAGACCTGTAAGAATTACACCAGATTTGACACCAGAGACTATGAAGCCAGAGAAGCCTGGGAAGATGTCATACAGATCCTACGATAACACAAATGCCAGCCCAGGCTACTATATCCAACAAAACTCTCAATTACAATAGTTGGAGAAAACAAGATATTCCATGACAAAAGCAAATTTACACAAATTCAGCCCCACCAATGAGCATAGATGGAAAACTCCAACACAAGGAGGGAAACTACACCCTAGGAAAAGCAAGAAAGCTTTCTCTTTGCAATGACTCCAGAAGAAGATAGCCACAAAAACATAATTCCACCTCTAACAACAAAAATAACAGGAAACAACAATCACTATCCCTTAATATCTCTTAATATCAATGGAATCAATTCCCCACTAAAAAGACATGGACTAATAGTATCAATACATAAAGAAGACCCAGTATTTTGCTTCATACAGAAAACACACCTCAGTGACAAAGACAGACATGATCTCAGAGTAAAAGGCTGAAAAAAAATTTCCAATGAAATGGTTCCAAGGTAAAAACTGGAGTAGTCATTCTAATATTGAATAAAAATTGACTTTCAACTGAAAGTCATAAAAAAGATAAGAAGTACACTTGATATTCATCAAAGGAATAATCCACCAAAATAAACTCTCAATCCTGAATATCTATGTTCCAAATGCAAGGGCACCTACATACATAAAAGAAACCTTACTAAAGCTCAAAGCACACGTTGCACCTCACACAATAATAGTAGGGGATTTGAACACCTCACTCTCATCAATGGACAGATCATGGGAATGGAAATTAAATAGACACATGGAGAAACTATCAGAAGTTATGAACCAAATGGTTCTAACAGGTATTTATAGTACATTTCATCCTAAAACAAAAGAATATAACTTCTCAGCTCCACATGGTGCCTTCTCCAAAATTGTCCATATAATTGGCCACAAAACAGAACTCAACAGATATAAGAAGACTGAAATTATCCTATCAGATCACCTTGGACTAATCTTCAATAACAACAAAAATGACAGAAAACCCATATACACATATATGGAAGTTGAACAACACTCTACTCAATGATAACTTGGTCAAGGAAGAAATAAAGAAAGAAATTAAAGACTTTTTAGAATTTAATGAAAACAAAGGCAGAACATATCAAAACTTTAGGGACACAAGGGAAGCAGTGCTAAGAGGAAATCTAATAGCTTTGAGTCCTTCCAAAAAGAAACTGGAGAGAGCATACGAGAGCAGCTTGATAGCACACCTAAAAGCTCTAGCACAAAAAGAAGCAAATACACCCAGGAGGAGTAGAAGGCAGGAAATAATCAAACTCAGGGCTGAAATCAACCAAGTAGAAACAAAAAGAACTATACAAAGAATCAACAAAACTAAGAGCTGGTTCTTTGAAAAAAATCAACAAGATAGATAAACCCTTAGCCAGACTAAACAGAGGCACAGAGAGTGTGTCCAAATTAACAAAATCAGAAATGAAAAGGGAGACATAACAACAGAATCTGAGGAAATTCAAAAAAATCATCAGATCTTACTACAAAAGCCCATATTCAACATAACTGGAAAATCTCTTTGAAACCAACAATTTCTTGACATATATCAGGTCCCAGATTTAAATCAGCACCAAATAAACAATCTAAAAAACCACAAAACTCCCAAAGAAGTAGAAGCAGTTACTAAAAGTTTCCCAACCAAAAAGAGCCGAGGACCAGATGGGTTTAGTGAAGAATTCTATCAGACCTTCATAGAAGACCTCATATGAATACGTTCCAAACTATTCCACAAAACAGAAGCAGAAAGAGCACTACCAAATTCCTTCTATGAAGCCACAATTACTCTTATACCTAAACCACATAAAGACCCAACAAAGAAAGAGAACTTCAGACCAATTTTGCTTAAGAATATAGATGCAAAAATACTCAGTAACCCTAGATGCCTAGAACAAATGAAACTCAAGACGGATGATCAAAATGTGAATGCTTCACTCCTTCTTTAAAAGGGGAACAAGAATACCCTTGGCAGGGAAGAGAGAGGCAAAGATTAAAACAGAGACTGAAGGAACACCATTCAGAGCCTGCCCCACATGTGGCCCATATATATACAGCCATCCAATTAGACAAGACGGATGAACCAAAGAAGTGCAGGCCAACAAGAACCGGAAGTAGATCTCTCCTGAGAGACACAGCCAGAATACAGCAAATACAGAGGCGAATGCCAGCAGCAAACCACTGAACTGAGATTAGGACCCCCGTTGAAGGAATCAGAGAAAGAACTCGAAGAGCTTGAAGGGGCTCAAGACCCCATATGTACAACAATGCCAAGCAACCAGAGCTTCCAGGGACTAAGGCCACTACCTGAAGACTATACATGGACTGACCCTGGACTCTGACCTCATAGGTAGCAATGAATATCCTAGTAAGAGCACCAGTGGAAGGGGGGAAGCCCTGGGTCCTGTTAAGACTGGAACCCCTGGTGAACTAGACTGTTGGGGGAGGGGCGGCAATGGGGGAGGGGTGGGGAGGGAACCCATAAGGAAGGGAGGGGGGAGGTGGGGAGGGAACACCCATAAGGAAGGGGGGGGGAGGGGATGTTTGCCCGAAACCAGGAAAGGAATAACACTCGAATTGTATATAAGAAATATTCAAGTTAATAAAAAAAATACTCAGTAACATTGTCACAAACTGAATCCAAGGACACATCAATACAATCATCCATCTTGATCAAGTAGGCTTCATCCCAGGGTTGCAGGGTTGGGTCAATATAAGAAAATCCATCAATGTACTCCAATATGTAAACAATCTCAAGGAAAAAAATCCACATGATCATCTCATTAGATGCTGAGAAAACATTTGACAAATTTCACCACCCCTTCATGGTAAAAGTCTTAGACAGATCAGGAATTCAAGGCCCATACAAAAGAATAGTAAAAGCAATATACAGCAAACCAGTAGCCAACATCAAACTAAATGGAGAGAAACTTGAAGCAATCCCACTAAAATCAGGGACTAGACAAGGCTGTCCACTCTCTCTCTACTTATTCAATATAGTACTTGAAGTCCTATCCAGAGCAATCAGACAACAAAAGAAGGTCAAAGGGAAACAAATTGGAAAGGAAGACATAAAAATATCACTATTTGCAGATGATATGATAGTATACTTAAGTGACCCCAAAAGTTCCACCAGAGAAGTACTAAGCCTGAAAAACAACTTCAGCAAAGTGGCTGGGTATAACATTGACTCAAACAAATCAGTAGCCTTCCTGTACTCAAAGAATAAACAGTGAAAAAAAGAAATTAGTGAAGTGACACCCTTCACACTATCACAAATAACATAAAATACCTTGGTGTGACTTTAAACAAGTAAGTGAAAGATCTGTATGACAAGAACTTCAAGTCTCTGAAGGAAGAAATTGAAGAAGGTCTCAAAAGATGGAAGTCCGCCCATGCACATGGATTGGCAGGATTGACATAGTAAAAATGGCCATTTTACCAAAAGCAATCTACAGATTCAATGCAATCCCCATCAAAATTCCAACTCAATTCGTCATAGAGATAGAAAGAGCAATTTGTAAATTCATTTGGAATAACAAAAAGCCCAGGATATTAAAAACTATCCTTAACAGTAAAAGCATTTTGGGGAGAATCACCATTCCTGACCTCAAGCAGTATTACAGAGCAATAGAGATAAAAAACTGTATGGTATTGCTACCGAGACAGGAAGGTATGTCAATGGAATAGAATTGAAGACACAGAAATGAACCTACACACCTATGGACTCTTGATCTTTGACAAAGGAGCTAAAACTATCCAATGGAAGAAGGATAGCATTTTCAACAAATGGTGCTGTTTCAACTGGAGGTCAGCATATAGAAGAATGCAAATCGATTCATTCTTAACACTCTCTAGAAAGCTTAAGTCCAAGTGCATCAAGGACCTCCACATCAAACCAGACACACTCAAACTAATAGAAGAAAAACTAGAGAAGCATCTGGAACACATGGGCACTGGAAAAAATTTCCTAAACAAAACACCAATGGCTTATGTTCTAAGATGAAGAATCAACAAATGGGATCTCATAAAACTGCAAAGCTTCTGTAAGGCAAAGGATACTGTCATTAGGACAAAATGGCAACCAACAGATTGGGAAAAGATCTTTACCAATCTTACATCCAATAGAGGGATAATATCCAAAATATAAAAATAACTCAAGAAGTTAGACTCCAGGGAGCCAATTAACCTTATTAAAAATGGGGGATTTGAGTGAATCAAAGAATTCTCAGCTGATGAATATCAAATTGCTGAGAAGTACCTAAAGAAATGTTCAACATTCTTATTCATCAGGGAAATGTAAATCAAACAACCCTGAGATTCTACCTCACACCAGTCTTAATGGATAAGATAAAAACCTCAGGTGACAACAGATACTGGCAAGGATGTCAAGAAAGAGAAACATGCCTCCATTATTGGTGCCATTGCAAGCTGCTACAACCACTCTGGAAATCAGTCTGGAGGTTCCTCAGAAAATTGGACATTACACTGCATAAGGAGCCCGCTAAACCACTCCTAGTCATATACACAAAAGATGCTCCAACATACAACAAAGAAATGTGCTCCATTATGTTCATGGCAGCCTTATTTTTATGGCCAGAAGCTTGAAAGAACCTAGATGCCCTTCATCAGAGGAATGGGTACAGAAAATGTGGTATACCTACAAAATGGAGTACTACTCAGGTATCAAAAACAATGACTTCCTGAAATTCATAGGCAAATGGATGAAATTAGAAAATATAGTGAGTATTAACCCAATCTAAAAAAAACAAATGGTTTGTATGAACTGATAAATGGATATTAGCCCAAAAGCTGAAATTACCCAAGATACAAGCCACAGACCACATGAAGCTCAAGGAGGCAGATGTCCAAAGTGTGCATGCTTCACTCCTTCGTACAAAGGTAAATGAATATATTCATAGAAGGAGATGTGGAGACAATGTTTGGAGCAGAGATTGCAGGGATGGCCATTCAGAGCCTGCCCCACTTCGGGATCTAGCATATATACATATATGTATACATACATACATACATACATACATACATACACACACACAGATACACACACACACACACACACACACACACACACACACACATATATATATATATATATATATATATATATATTCTGCCACCCACAGTAGACAATGTTGATGAAGCCAAGAAGTGCATGCTATGCTGCCATGAGCCTGATATAGCTGTCTCCTATTAAGCTCTGCCAAAGCATGACAAATATCGAGGCAAATGCTAGCAGCAAACCATTGAGAACAGGGTCCCCACTGGAGGAATTAGAGAAAGGATTAAAAGAGCTGAAGGGGCTTGCAACCTCATATGAACAACAGTACTAACCAACCAGAATTCCCAAGGACTAAACCACTACCCAAAGACTACCAATGGATAGAGCCATGGTTCCACCTGCATATTTAGCAGAGGATGACCTTATTGGCACTAGTGGGAGGAGAAGCCCTTGGTTCTGCCAAGGCTGTATTCCCCAGTGTAGAGGAATGTCAGGGCATGCAGGCATGAAGAGGTGGTGGTTGGGAAGGGGAACACCCTTATAAATGTAGGGATTGGGATGTGATAGTGGGCTTATGGATGGGAAACCATGAAAGGGAGTAACATTTGAAATGTTAATAAAAATATACAATAAAAAATGGTCCCCAAATCTGTTAACAAAAATGTGTGTTTATGTATATATATGTGATGTAAAATATCTATTTAAGAACATCTAGATGATAGCATTTAGTAGAAACAAAGAACAAAACAATCAACATTTAGAGCACATAAAAGTAAGAAAGAACAGTGTCTGTGTTAAAACATTCACCGGCACTTTAAGACAGTGACTGAGTACAAATGCAAGCCTAGAACAAAGGATATTCAGAAAAGGAGGTATGCCGTGCTTCAATATTGTGATTAACACCTATACATGACTGGTAATCAGAGACTTGCATGAAAGAGAATGCACATGTCAAAACAGATATCTTAAAATAAAATACTTGCATGTAGAGGTCATTTGTATTTCTAGATAGAACTAGTTACTAAATTTTAAAAGAATCTCTGCTTCTTTTGTCCCTATTGGTTTTCAACTGCCGTATCTTCTTAGCTCAAAATAAAAATATCACTCAGGTAGGAATAGCACCCATTAAAGTTTCGTCTATACACTTATGCACATACATAATCATGGGAATTTATGTTGAGATATTACCTTGAAATATTGAGCATTGATAAACCCAAAAATGTTAGTCTTTATTTCTAGATGTCTAGATCAGAGACACTGCTTTTGATTTAATCTGTGGAAATAAAACTATAATTTGGTATATAATGTGAAACACATCATTTCATTGTTTCAAACAGTAGTTCCATCAACTGTTAGTTCTACATAGGAATATGGCCTTATTTTATGTGTAGCAGATGGTTTGTTTGATACATTCTTGAACTCATTGTACATATAGTCTGACTTTGAAGAAAATGTCCCAAAGTTCATTGTTGTCATCATCGTTGTCATCATCATCACCATTATCAACAACAACAACAACAACAACAACAACATCAACATTCACTAAAACAAAAACAAAAACCAAACACGGTTCAGGAAATAGGAATTAATTGTGACAGTCTTAGCATTTTCTAATTTACTTGTATTTGATATATTCTAATGCATACTTATGTTTACTTTCCTTATTAAATTCATTAATGGATTCCATTGAAATTTATCACAGACCTTGCCTTCACATGAAAGAATGTTAGTTCTGTAATAATATGGTAGCACAAATGTAAAATATACAGCTTCCTTCCTGAAGGAGCTCGTAGGTGAGATATAAAGCTTATAATAAAAGGAAAATGGTACATTTTATAAACCATGAATACTTATTCCAGATATGTCATGTTTATATGTTATTTACCTAACTGGTATGTAAAGTTTTGGGGCCCAGTGACTTAAGACTTCTCAAGATATCAAACTGTCATTCCCATTAATTTAGGATGGAGTCATTTATTGATCCATTATTGAACATGAGCATTCATTATGACCATGAAGTTGGAGTTTTCTGTCCTATAGGATACCACATTTCTTCTCACATTGCTTTTGTTCACAATGCCAAGATGCTGCTAAAATATTTACACTTCCCAAAGACATTTGTTTGTTCATTTATTTATTAAAATACTTTTATTAATTCATTGAGAATTTCAAGCATGCATATGGTCTACTCTTTCATGGTCTACTCTACCTCTCCAAAACTTTGCAATTTCATATCCTCTTATTTCATACCGAGCTGATTCCATTTTTTTGCTGCCAATACATTCATGGGTGCAGGCCCATTTGGCAGTGTATGGTTGAATTACTAGGGAACACATCCATTAAACAACCTGACTTTCCTTCCCTAGTAATCATCAACTATTAGTACCTTCTCAGCTATAGGTGAGGAGTCATGAGATCTTCCCCTTCCTGCTTGAATTTTGACACATTTGTGTAGGCTTAAGTTTTTCCAACTTTAGTGTTCAAACTCTCCTGTAGTACACTACCCACTAGAGGTAGTGTAAAAGAGATGTAATTAGGACACAGGGGTTGGGGTGGAAATAGACCTGTTTAGAAATAGTTCTTTGAGGGCAAGTCCGATTTTTATTGTCAGGGTATCAGCAGATCAGTGTAGTAGCAAACACCAAGTACAAATCTCAGCAGACACTCTGCACAAACCATTAGCTTTTGTTCAGTCTTCTTGGCAGTCGCCATACATGAACTAGCAAGGGCAATTCAATCCAGAAGAAACTGCAAGGATTGTCAACTGGCCTAAAGCTGTGGACGTAGCAAGAAGCTCATGGGAAGTTCTTAGGTGAGCTTCTCTCTACAGAGTCACCACAAATGTTGCTCAGCAATGCAATGTGAGGCAAAGCAGTACATGTGTGTCATTAGTGAAGAATAGTGAGGCAAAGCAAGGCAAACCAATGTTCCAACACCCCCATCTGTGGGGTCATATTTATATTCCTTCATCACTTGTCCTTTCATATGTCTGCTATAGCAAAGCATCTTTTTTTTATTAACTTGAGTATTTCTTATATACATTTTTTTTAAAAGATTTTGTCTTCTTTATTTTTATCCCAATTTTATGGAGTCAACAACATAAGATAGCAAGTCTCATTCAGAGCTTTTCAGAGAAATCCAATATGGGAGACATACCTTTTATTTCATAGCAATATATACAATGTACCTAACTTAGACTTCAGACAAAACTGAACAGAGATAGTCTACTAGTGTATATTGACAGGCATTAACTTTTCCGGTACACTTCAGAAGCTTTCCAAGACATAGTTAATCTATTCCCACTGCCCTAGTTCTCCCATTCCATGCTGCTCCATAGAAGCCTAAAACTAACAAAGTGCATATTTCATTTTCATTAGTTCAATACTAATTGTGGGCTCATAAGAGCAATTTCTTTTAAATTAAGCAAGTTATTGTACATATAGATTTAATTCCCATGATTAGACTATGTTCTCTTTTCCCAAGTATTGTGCTGTGCTGTCATGCATGAAGAATGTATGTTTTCATATTCACTATTATGGTATGTGTTCTAAGTGGTCATAAATTAATATACTGAAAGTATTTATTAATTCACCTTTGAGACAAAAGGTCATGTAGCCATCCCATCTTGGCCTCAGCATCCTGTGTTGTATAGCTGAGTTTAAACATGCCGATAAGTTTAAACTATGTGAACCCTCTATTTCCACCTCTGGATTGCTGAGATTAAAATCATATACAACCATATCTAGCTTTGGAGATATACTTTATATTCTACTTTCCTCTATTTTTCTTCTCTATCCCTATGGTCCTTTCTATAGTTTTCTGTGATAGGGAATTACAATTAAAACTACTGACTGTTAAAAGAGAAGCAACAGAAAGTGTTTTGCAGGGATAAAGAAGAGAGATGAAAAGAAATACTTAATAAGAACAAAGTATATGGACTTGCCACAATTATTCTGTAGGATAGAGAATCACTCCCCTTCTGTGTGCAGCTGTTAGTAGGGTACACATGACCTTGGTCATGTTTCCACATCCATGCATATTTAAGAAAGCACAAACTGTAATGAAACCATATAGTTTAGAGAAAAGTCTATGGACCCTTGATTAAAATAGAGGGGTGTAGTGAATGAGGGAAATAATCATAATATATTGTACAAATGTATGAAAATTTCAAAGAATAAATAAAATATTATTTATAAGAGATGGTGTCATAATGAAGGCAATTACATGAAGATATGATGAAAAGAAAAAAAAAAACAAGAAATACCTAACCCTAAAGTAAGTATTCTACATCCTGAGAGACATCTTTAAAATGTTTTTAAATAAATAACAATTCAGGAGAATCTCCTTTGAGTTTGCTCCATTAAGGAGTTGAAGAAACTCCTAAAACAAAACAATATATGCTGTGGTCAATGTCCTGGCTTGCATCTCAGAAGCTGGAAGGACAAAAGAACTTGGAAAAGTTGAGCTATAACTGACTTGGAATTCTTCTCCTTGAGGACTAGCTTTCTTTTTTTTTTTTTTTTTTATTAACTTGAGTATTTCTTATGTACATTTTGAGTGTTATTCCTTTCCGGTTTCGGCAAACATCCTTCCCTCCCCCTTCCTTATGGGTGTTCCCTCCCCACCCTCCCCCATTGCCGCCTCCCCCGACAGTCTAGTTCACTGGGGGTTCAGTCTTAGCAGGACCAAGGGCTTCCCCTTCCACTGGTGCTCTTACTAGGATATTCATTGCTACCTATGAGGTCAGAGTCCAGGGTCAGTCCATGTATAGTCTTTAGGTAGTGGCTTAGTCCCTGGAAGCTCTGGTTGCTTGGCATTGTTGTACATATGGGGTCTCAAGCCCCTTCAAGCTCTTCCAGTTCTTTCTCTGATTCCTTCAACAGGGGTCCCGTTCTCAGTTCAGTGGTTTGCTGCTGGCATTCGCCTCTGTATTTGCTGTATTCTGGCTGTGTCTCTCAGGTTCGATCTACATCCGGCTCCTGTCGGTCTGCACTTCTTTGCTTCATCCATCTTGTCTAATTGGGTGGCTCTATATGTATGGGCCACATGTGGGGCAGGCTCTGAATGGGTGTTCCTTCAGTCTCTGTTTTAATCTTTGCCTCTCTCTTCCCTGCCAAGGGTATTCTTGTTCCCCTTTTAAAGAAGGGTGAAGCCTTCACATTTTGATCATCGTCTTGAGTTTCATTTGTTCTAGGCATCTAGGGTAATTCAAGCATTTGGGCTAATAGCCACTTATCAATGAGTGCATACCATGTATGTCTTTCTGTGATTGGGTTAGCTCACTCAGGATGATATTTTCCAGTTCCAACCATTTGCCTACTAATTTCATAAACTTCGTTGTTTTTGATAGCTGAGTAATATTCCATTGTGTAGATGTACCACATTTTCTGTATCCATTCCTCTGTTGAAGGGCATCTGGGTTCTTTCCAGCTTCTGGCTATTATAAATAAGGCTGCGATGAACATAGTGGAGCACGTGTCTTTTTTATATGTTGGGGCATCTTTTGGGTATATGCCCAAGAGAGGTATAGCTGGATCCTCAGGCAGTTCAATGTCCAATTTTCTGAGGAACCTCCAGACTGATTTCCAGAATGGTTGTACCAGTCTGCAACCCCACCAACAATGGAGGAGTGTTCCTCTTTCTCCGCATCCTCGCCAGCATCTGCTGTCACCTGAGTTTTTGATCTTAGCCATTCTCACTGGTGTGAGGTGAAATCTCAGGGTTGTTTTGATTTGCATTTCCCTGATGACTAAAGATGTTGAACATTTCTTTAGGTGTTTCTCAGCCATTCGGCATTCCTCAGCTGTGAATTCTTTGTTTAGCTCTGAACCCCATTTTTTAATAGGGTTATTTGTCTCCCTGCGGTCTAACTTCTTGAGTTCTTTGTATATGCAAAGCATCTTTTAACCTGTGTCTGCTTCAGCAAAACATTCTTTCACTTATGTTTTCCAGCAAAACATCACTTGACATAACTGCAACCAGTAGTTTGCACTTCAGGCTTGACCTTGTGCTGGTTTTATGTGGGCAACCATAGCTGCATGTGAGTTCATGAGTAAGATAATTCTGTCACGTCCAGAAGACACGGTTTCATATTTCATAGAATATCTCTGTCTCTAACAATCTTTCTGTCCCTCTTCATTATTGTTCTCTGAGACTTTGGGAAGGTAGGGGAAGATGATATACATGTCTCAATTTTAACTACTCTATAAACTCATATTATCACAAACGACATATATTTCTTAAAACTAGGCAATTCAGACATACCCAAAGACAATGCTTTATATCCTTTCAGCATTCACTTCAGTGAATTTTGTATAGTAGGTGCAATGTGGAATAGAAATTATCTAATTATTCATTGTAAGAAAATTCATGTATTTCTGTGACTTGAAACTAAATCTAGATAAGAAATTGAGATATTGTTTTTCATAGCCAAAGACCTTAGCGTGCCTCTGAAAATAGGCGTATATAATACCTCTTCAAATATTGATATAAAAGCTTGATTGGAGGTTGGATAAAAGGGATGAAAGGGGCACTGTTAGAGGTGGTCCAAGCCAGGGCCCACTGTACACACATATGCTTCACATGATTCATGTCCTAAAGACTATCTTCATGAACATCAATTATAAAAGTTATCTTTATTCCCCTGATATAATTGTTGTCTTAGACGCTTATTGCAGAAAAATTTTACCCTTTCTAGTTCTTTCTGAGCACTGGCTGGCTGGTTCAACACAGCTGTTCCCGCTCAAACTCTTCTATAGTCCGACTGATTCAATCTGGCTTCTCTCACATTGTGAGCGAATTACTCTGCCTGGCTTCAGACTCAATCTGGCAATTTGTTACAATCACCTGGCTGCTCATTCTCTGGCTTCAACTGCATCTTCTGACCTGCACTGAACTGCATGAGAGCCCATGAGAAAACTCAACTCCGTTGGACGGCACTCACTGCACTGACTCCCAAATGACTCAATGGAACGGACTCTCTCCCTGTGCTGATCAATTTAAGTCACTTTTCTTTCTTTCCCTTTCTCCTGATGGGTGCATCCTGTCTTTGACACATTATATCAAATCTCTCTGATTCATCACTTTGTCTGTCCCTCAATTAGATGTCACTTTCAAACATGGCTTCTTTTTTCTACAAACTAAGTTTATGTTAACAATGTATACTAAGGGTGTGCCTGTATTCCAGTCAGAGGGATTAAAGATGTGTGAAGTGTTTGCACTCCAGCTTGGTCACACAGACCTAGGTTTTTGAATGTGATATCTCGCCAGAGCAGCCATGTTGTTGGGTTAAAATTCCTTTATACAAAGAAGAAAGCACTGTGTTCTAGGTGAAGTGCAATTTTTAAGGGCATTCTCAAGTCAAGTGGCTACCTAAAAAGCTTAGGTTGTCTGCTCCCAAATCCCGGAGGAGAGAGAGTGCTGAACACTCAGAAGCACAGGCAATCCTGAGACTGCAGGGCAGGACCAACTGCCACTTCTGCCCACCTTTGTCCACATCCGTGGCCCAAGAGGAAACTGCTTAGTGCCTCTGGACACAGGAATATAGGAGCAGTCAGCTGCAGGAGCCTAGCGTTCAGATTTGTGCCCAGATCTGAACTGAACTGGTCAAACAGCTCCCTGCACCCAAATCCTGTGTGTGTTAGGAGGGAGTGCTAGACCACCAGAGGGGCAGACACCCCTGAGAACTCTGCTCACATTCCCGACTCAAGAGAAAAACACCTTGTGCCATCTGTGCCCCCTGCGCTCAAGGACCTAGGAGAAGTAGGGGCAGGACTCTTCTGTTTCTTTCTCACACAGAGAGCTGAAAGCCAGCTGCCAGGAGTGGCTACACGACTGAGAGCAGAACACTCTGTTCCCATTACTGGCTGAGAGAAAACAGGAAAACAGGTCTCCAGGAGTGTTGACTCGCAGGCCCAAAGGAGGGTCAAGCCACCATCAGAAACAGCAAGACAAGCTAACACCAGAGACAAGCTGATGGTGAGAGGCAAGCACAGGAACCCAAGCAACAGAAACCAAGACTACTTGGTATCATCAGAGCCTAATTCTCCCACGAAAGCAAACAATGGATATCCCAACACACAGGAAAAGCAAGAGCTAGATTTAAAAATCACGTTTTTATGATGATGGAGGACTTTAAGAAGGTCATAAATAACTCCCTTAAGGAAATACAGGACAACACAAGTAAACAACTAGAAGTCCTTAAATAGGAAACACAAAAATCCCTTAAAGAACTACTGGAAAAAACAACCAAACAGGAGAAGGAAATGAACAAAACAAACCAGGAGCTAAAAATGGAAATAGAAACAATAAAGAAAGCACAAAGGGAAACAACCTTGGAGATAGAAAACTAGGGAAGAGATCAGGAGTCATAGTTGCAAGCATCACAAACATAATACAAGAGATAGAAGAGAGAATCTCAGGAGCAGAAGATTCCATAGAAATCATCGACACAACTGTTAAAGATAATGTAAAACGTTAAAAGCTACTGCTTCTAGCTGTAATGAAGTCTCTGGACTCTGAAGGCAGCGACAGTCACTAAGCTGTGCAGTGAATGCATGAAAGTCACACAACAACCCCTTCACCACAACCAGAATACAGTCAGTGAAAGCTTACCTGAGAATCCAAAAAATGTAAGTTCTCAACCCTGGGCCAATGTCCTGACCAAATATACTTTATCATTGATTTCTACACATAGGCTCTCATTATAGAGTTTTTACTTTAGAGCATAATTAACTTTAGTAGACATTAATTTTCAGTAAAATGCACCATGTGAAAGTGAACAGATCAATGATTGGGAACAAATTGTGTATGCCCATGTAACCATGAATTCAGAAGTAAATACAGAGTCCTTCTATCACTCTCCAATCTTTTTTCTCTTTTTTATTGGATATTTTTCTTTATTTACATTTCAAATGTTATTGCCTTTCTCAGTTTCTCCTCTGGAATCCCCCATCCCTTCCCCCGCCCCAGTCTCTATGAGAGTGTTCCCACACCCAACCAATCACTCTTATCTCCCCACCCTGGCATTTCCCTACACTGGGGTATTAAGCCTTCACAAGGTAAATGGCCTCTTATCTCATTGATGCCTGATAAGGCCATCCTCTGCTGCATATGTGGCTGGAGCTATGGGTCCTTCCATGTGTACTCTTTGGTGGTTTTGTTTCTGGAGCTCTGGGGTTCTGGTTGGTTGATATTGTTGTTTTTCCTATGGGGTTGCAAACCCTTTCAGCTCCTTCAGTCCTTTTTCTAAGTCATTCAATGGGGACCCTCTTTTCAGTCCAATGTTTGGTTGAGAGCATCTAACTCTGTATTTCTCAGGATCTTGCAGAGGCTCTCAGAAGACAGCTATATTACGCTCCTGTCAGCATGTACTTCTTGTCATCCACAATATTTTCTGGGTTTGGTGACTGTATCTGGGATTGACCCCTGGTTGTGACCGTCTATGAATGACTTTTCCTTCAGTCTCTGATCCACTCTTTGTCTCTGTACTTCCTCTTGTGAGTATTTTGTTCTCCCTTCTAAGAAGGAATGAAGAATCCACACTTTGTTCTTTAAATTTCTCGATCTTCATGTGGTCTGTGGGTTGTTTCCTAGGTATTCTGAACTTTTGGGCTAATATCCACTTATCAGTGAATACGCACCATGTCTGTTTTTCTTGTGACTGTGTTACCTCACTCAGGATGATATTTTCTAGTTCCATCCATTTGCCTAAGAATTTCATGAAGTTGCTTCCTTCCTGTCTCTGCCTCAGTGCTGAGCTGAAAGCCAGTCTACAGGAGCACTGACACACCTGACAGCAGAGGTAAGACCACCACATCTGCTCCATGGGACCTGCCTGGAACCCTCAGGACACAGGAAGCCAGGAGCAGTCTGGGACAGACTCCTTCCAGTTTCTGTTGGTGCTTGGAGCTGACCCTGTGATACAGCTCTATGTACCCAGATTCACCTGGGAGAAAGCCATACTTGAGGAGTGCTCACGTGAGAACAAGTCCAGCCTCCAGATTTTCCAGTTTTGTTGAATATACACTTTTGTAGCAGCATCTGAAGATTTTTTTTGAATTTCCTCAGTTTCTGTTGTTAGGTCTCCCTTTTACTTTCTGATTTTATTAACTTGGATACTGTCCCTGTGCCCTCTAGTTAGTCTGGCTAAGGGTTTATCTATGTTACTGATTTTTTTCAAAGAATAAGCTCCTGGTTTTGTTGTTTCTTAATGTAGTTCTTTTTGTTTCTACTTGGTTGATTTTGCCCCTGAGTTTGAGTATTTTTTGCCTTCTACTCCTCTTGGGTATATTTGTTTCTCCTTGTTCTAGTGTCTTCAGGTATGCTGTCAAGGTGCTAATGCATGGATGCATGGTCTTTTTTTTTTTTTTTTTGAGGCACTCAGAGGTAAGAGTTATCCTCTTAGCACTGTTTACATTATGTCCCATTAGTTTGGGTGTGTTGTGCCTTCATTCTCATTAAATTCTAAAAAGTCTTTAATTTCTTTTTTTTTTTTTTTTTTTTTAAATTTCTTCTTTGACAAAGATTTCATTGAGTAGAACATTATTCAGCTTCCATGTGTATGTGGCTTTTCTGATCTTTTTATTGTTATTGAAGACCAGCCTTAGGCCATGGTGATCTGATAGGATTATTTCAATCTTCTTGTATCTGTTGAGGCCTATTTTCTGACTGATTATCTGGTCAGTTTTGGAGAAGGTACCATGAGGTGCTCAGAAGAAGGTATAGTATATTCTTTTGTTATAGGATGAAATGTCCTAAAGATACCTGTCAAATCTATTTGGTTCAAGATCTATTTGGCTCAAAACTTCTTTTAGGTTCACCATGTCTCTGTTTAGTTTCCATGTTCTGTCCATTGATGAGAGTGGGGTGTAGAAGCATCCCACTATTATTGTGTGAGGTGCAAAGTGTGCTTTGAGCTTTAGTAAGGTTTCTTTTATGAATGTACATGCCCTTGCATTTGGAGCATAGATATTCAGGATTGAGAGTTCATCTTGGTGGATTTTTTCCTTTGATGAGTATGAAGTTCCCTTCCTCATCCTTTTTGATACCTTTTTGTTGAAAGCCAATTTTATTCGATATTAGAATGGCTAGTCCTCCTAGTTTTTTGGAACCACTTGCTTGAAAAAAAATTTGCAGGCTTTTACTCTGAGGTAGTGTCTGTCTTTGTCACTGACGTGTGTTTCTTCCAAGCAGCAAAATGCTGGGTCTTTTTTACATATCCAGTCTGTTAGTCTATGTCCTTTATTGGTGAACTGAGTCCATTGATGTCAAAAGCTATTACGGTGTAGTGATTGTTGCTTCCTGTTACTTTTGTTGTTACATCTGTGGCTAGCATTTTTTGAGTTTGTTGCAAAGAATATTACTTTCTTGAATTTTCTAGTATGTAGTTTTCTGCCTTGTGTTGGAGATTTCGATCTATTATCCTCTGTAGGGTGAATTTATGGAAAGATATTGTATATTTTTGTCATGGAATATTTTGGTTTCTCCGTCTATGGTAATTTAGAGTTTTGATTGGTATAGTAGCCTGGGCTGTCATTTGTGTTCTCTTAGTATCTGAATGACATCTCTCCAGGAACTTCTGGCTTTCATAGTCTCTGGTGAAATGTCTGGTGTAATTCTGCTAGGTCTGCCTTTATATGTTACTTGACCTTTTCTCTTATTGCTTTTAATATTCTTTCTTTGTTTTGTGTATTTGGTGTTTTCAATATAATGTGATGGGTGGTATTTCTTTCTGGGTCCAGTCTATTTGGAGTTCTGTAGGCTTCTTGTATGTTCATGGGCATCTCTTTCCTTAGTTTAGGGAAATTTTTTTCTATAATTTTATTGAAGATATTTACTGGTCCTTTACACTGGAAATTTTACTCACTTTTATGCCTGTTATTCTTAGGTTTGGTCTTCTCATTGTGTCCTGGATATCCTGTATGTTTTGAGTTAGGAGCCTTTTGCATTTTGAGTTTTCATTGACTGTTGTGTCAATGTTTTCTGTGGTACCTTCTGCACCTGAGATTTTTTTTATCTCTTATATTCTGTTGGTGATGCTTGAGTCTGATTCCTGATCTCTTTCTTAGATTTTCTATCTCTAGGGTTATCTCTTTTTGAGATTTCTTTTATTGTTTCAATTTTTCATTTTTAGATTCTGGATGGTTTTGTTCAATTTCTTTACCTGTTTGATTGTGCTCTCCTGTATTTCTTTAAGGGAGTTATTCATGTCCTTCTTAAAGTTCTCTATCATCATCATGAGATGTGATTTTCAATCTGAATCCTGCTTTTCATGCGTGGTTGGTATCTAGGACTTGCTCTAGTGGGAGAACTGGGTTCTGGTGATGCCATGTAGCCTTGGTTTCTGTTGCTTATGTTCTTGTGCTTGCCTCTCTCCATCTGGTTATCTTCATTGCTACCTGCCCTAGCTGTTTTCTGACTGGAGTCTGTCTGTCTTATGATTCTGGTTGTGTCAGAACTCCTTAGAGTCTGGGTATCTTTGTGATTCTGTGGTCCTGAGTATGTCAGAGATCCTGGAAGTCAAGCTGCCTCTGAGATACTGGTGTGACCAATCTCCTGAGTTTCTTTGTGTCAGAGCTCCTGGGAGCCAAGCTTTCTCTTGCTGTTGCAGGAGTGGGTGGAGGGAGGCCAGAGCCCTGAGTTTGCTCTGGGCACAGATACAAGCTGGAAGGAACCCATGACTTTGGTGGGCAGGGGTTTGTATTTCCATCATTCCTGTGTGTCTCACTTATGCCGGGTGTTGGGAAAGATGTGGCCTCAATTGTGACCTTGACCGTGCCAGAGCTCCAGTGCTCCTGGGTGTGTCCAATTTCCTGGGAGTTGAGTTTCCTCTGCAATCCTGTTCTCCTGTAATTTTGGGCCTGTTACTACACCTGTGATCCTCTCATCATGTGTTCCTGTGATCCTGTGTTCCTGAGTGTATTAGAGCACCTGTGTTCCTGTGATCCTGAGCATGTTAGAGCACATGAGTGACCGGCTTCCTCTAGGTGTGGTGGAAATGGATGAGGAACCAGCACCCAATGTCTGCTCAGGGGACAAATTCAGACAGGAAGGGAACTGCAACAGTAGCTGGGCAGGGATTCCTGCATCCCTGGACCCCTGGTAACCCAGTTACTCTGGGTGTTGGGGCAGAGATCCTAGGCATGTTAGAGCACCTGGGATCCTAGGCATGTTAGAGCACCTGGGTGATGGGCTTCCTCTCTGTGTTGTGGGAATGGGTGTGGGACCAGAACCCAAGGTCTGTGATCCTGGGTGTGTTAGAGCACATCCATGAAGGGCTTCCTCTGGGTTCTGTGGGAATGGGTAGAGAACCAGTGCCCAAGGTCCCACTCTCTAATCTTATGCCTGTATCTCAGTTAGTTGATCCAAGACTGGCCTTAAATGATCTACTATCTGCCACTGTATGCTAATTTCTCAAGAATTTCATGAAAGCTATGTGATTCAGAGTATCCACTATAGATACATAATAAATTCAGTGAGTCAATGACATACAGAGTCTCACTGAGGACACAACCAAGCATATGGTTTTTTAACTATATATTAGCCAAAAATGTTTGTGATGTAGAAGTATTAGTAAAATTAAAATCCATAAAAGCAATTTTATATTATTCCTATAGTTTAAAGTATGAGGCCATGAAGCATTATGAAAAGGAACATTGAAAGTTATGTTTAATTACATGTTAGAGACCTGTAACTAAATAGTCAATTCCTACACAGTTAAGTCAAATGTCTATCTCTCAACATTTCAAATGAAAAATACATTTCCATTTAAAATTTGGCCTCAAAGAAAAGTTAAGTAGGTACTACAACATGTTATTTAGCGATATTAATCTTCAGTTTGAAGGAAATATGAGGTCTGTAGTTGTGGGTATATTTTGATAGACTCTATCATGAGCAGTATAACAGGACTTCATGCCATAACCTGAATCTGTAAGAATTTACACAAGGGCAAGTACTGGTTGTCATGGAGCAATGATCTGGACTCTATCAGAAACTTTTGGGATATCGTTGCTTCCCTTTTTTCAAGATTTCTTGTGTGTAAAACAAAGAGATTAATCCACATGCTTTTAGCATCTCAAAATCCTGGCATTCTGTTATAGTGAATTTTTTAGTGAAACATTGGTAACTAAGTATGATGCTTAATGGTAACCTATAAGGTTTTTAATGAAAACTTAAATCAACATTCAAATTTCATTGGAAGCATTTGGGAGTTGAAGTTTTTCCAAGTTGATACAGGGACAAGAGAACTTGTGGTAGGAATAAGACCTTGATGTGTAATTTATTTTCTTAACAACAAATATATATATTATATATTATATAGCATTGTATATTACCTTTAATATTTTTAGCAAAACAAGATGCCAAAATTAATAAAAAAAATTATACCATGAGGAAGTCGCTGTGGCTTTGCATCATTTCCTTGTTAACACACAATAAAAGAAAAGTCTAGAGAAATAATATTAGATTAGTAAAGTTTATAGGCAAGAAAATTTTCTTCTTTTCTCCCCAGTGAAGGGGACATTTATGAAGGAGTGGCCAAACAGATATTTGAGCTCTAAATCCAGTTTAACTTAAGAGAGACTATGTTAGCATATCTGTAAATTCAGTCTTGATGTTCTCCTACACTATAAAGTATGTGATGGAGGGTAGTCTAGGAAATCCTGTTAATTAGTGTTTTTAAAAGCCACATATATATCTAACCACAATGTAAAAATAATTAATCCTAACAGTATTATTAGTAGGTTTAGAAGTCTTTGTATGGTGAGAGTATTTCAAAATTATCCAAACAAAAAACTTTCTGGAAAAGATAGTTCAGCTGATATGAGGACCCCCAAACATTTACAGCAGAGTACTTCTGGGTCTGAGTTCAGTCAGAGAAGATGCACCTAACCCCCAAGAGACTGGAGGCCCCAGGGAGTTTAGAGGTCTGGTGGGGTGGGAATAAAGCATGGGGACATCCTCCTGGAGACATGGGATGGGGAAGAGGTATAGGACAGGTAGACTGGTTGGGTGATAAAATCTGGAGTGTATAAAAAAGATTAAATAAAATTAAAAAAAGAAAATAAGGTAAACCTGATAGAAATCTAAATTTCACAAATTTCCAATAGCTAAGATCAGAAAGGAGTGTTTTGAAATAAGTCTTTTCAAGCAAAGGAGTATGAAAAATGCTACAAATTTCATTATAAATGTGGATACATAACACATGTGGAATCCAAACAAAACAGAAAGTTAAGGTCATTTTCCTTCATTCAAGAAAGGAGAATGTAGCAGTCACTTAGAAATAAAAGTGAAACTCAACTCTACAATAGGAGCATTTAAACATAGCCAGAGAATGAACTTGACATGGTCAAAACACTACCCATAGTCATTGTTGCTCCTGTACCTCTCATGTAACTAAGTTTAAAGGAGTCCTATGCTACTGGAGGAGGTGGGGGCAGCATGACTCCTCTCCTCTGGCCTCTGGGTTGGGCTATCTATGCATGGTAGGACTGTGCCATCCCTGCTGAAAATAACTGTTTCAAACAAGTGCCAATTTCCCTGCTGTGCTAACAACAGCTAAGTGATGCAGTGGACCAGGCAAGGAGGCTGTTCTGGGCTCAATCTCCATCTTCAACACTGACAGTTTGCTGCATCAACCTACCTTCGAAGTCACGAAGCATCAGAGGATTAGCTAGTAAAGGCAAGGCATTTTCTCACTCATTACAGCCTGCTCTATAAAATGTCCAGAGATGCAAGGAGTACTGTTTTCACCATTAATGAAGAAAATCACTCCGCAGCCCTGGGGAGAAATGCAATTATTTTTTCCTTCCTATCGGTGTTTCCAAAACTCACCCTAGAGATGAGAGGATCCTATTAAATGGACTCATTTTTTGAGTGAGGTCAGTGGGTGACCTTCTCTGACCTGGGGTGGATACTGGTTCTTGAGTCCTCATGCTAGAAAGACAGTGTGACCAGGGACAGAGGCAATTAGACAACACTCAGTCACTGTCACTTGCATGCTTGTTGCAGGAAGAGGAACCTTTGCAGAGAGTAAAGTGAATGCTTCAGACAGAGCCCACCCCTTTCCCGATGGCCTGATCCCACGTGGGCCTGATTTCCACAGGCCCCTTTTTGTGTGCTTTCCTTCTGGTTGGTTCCCATGCTCCTTTCCTCTATGGAAGCTCGTGGATTGGATCCTCCTAGCCACAGATCTTGCCCAGAGAGGCACCCATAGCTCCACCTACTCCGATGCTAAAATCTTGGCCTCTGAGCACAGTCCTCAGCCAGTGTGGCTCTGAAACTGCATTGGAGAGGGTGAGAGCTGGTTATCGTTCATATTGTGCTAAGCTTTCTTCTTGCCAGAGAATGCTGAGTTTCATTCTTTGACCCAGGCCCACCTCCAAGGCAAAGCTAGGCATCACTGCTTGCTGTTTTCTCAGTGTGATCTCTAATTCATAAACTCAGTATCAGCATCCAGTATGATATGTCAACATCATCTGGCATCATGAGCAATCATATCAACACCCAAGATGAATATCCAGAAGAGTTTGCCAATATCATTTTTATTGTAATATTCTTTTGTACTGGGTTTCTGATGTTGTGGTTCATATATATTGGTGACATATTCTACTTTATAATCTTTTAAAGAAGATTTTTAATTTGTTGATGAAAGTAGAATCTATAAGGTAAAGCTTTTAGGAATCCATTATTTAGGGTCAAAAACATAGTGTGCATAAGGTATGACAGAATGCCTCTACTCAAAGCAACATTTGCAATTATACACATAGTATTTTTGTACTTGTAGATTTCATAGGTTAAATTTACATCCTATTAATGAAGAAGGGGGGTAGATAAAAGGATGATTTCTACCTTTCTTGTTGTCATAAATTCTTTTGTGGAATTGCATTTTGTTGTGATAGGAATACTAGAATTTGGAACATTTAAAAAAATCACCTGTTCAATCTAATAGGCTTTTTGGACATTCCTCTCTACTGTCAGAATTCCTACAAAACTTAGCTATGTATTCCTATTTAACAGGCTGTAACACAGATGGTGTATAAGATACCATATGGAACTATTTATACAATGCCATATTTCTTAATGTAAATTTTTCTCTACCATCCAGAAGGTCCCAGTTAACAGCACATGTGTTCAGCTCTTAGAGGGTTGATTTCTCTTTTTCGTTTAAAAAAAATTGTATGCTGTGGGCCATAACTTGAGCATGACAGGAAACAGAAAGGAATGTGTAGTCATTCTAAAGACCACTCAAGGCTTCTTCCTGGAACAATCTCATAGCAAAGCATCATAGTTATTTGTCCACCTCCTTTAGTAATGACGCAAATGCCACTGTCTCAGGCATCTGGGCAAATTATTACACTTTCCCAATTCAAGTGAGGACTTTCAATACTGTCATTCTTGAAGATATGTAATAAAAATGTCATGATCTGCTTCTCTCTTGAGTAAGAGACAATCCTGGGTTACCATGACACCAACGATTTAATAAAAAAGTAAAAATTCAATCAATCAATCAGTCAATCCTTCTAAAAGGCTCAAAGAACTAAGTAGGCACACTATGACCTATTCTTTCCATGTCTTAAAGGAAAAGCAGAGCATTTTTGCCACCTTTTTGGTAATAAAATTCCCATTCATCAAGTTTTGTATTGAAGAAGATCTATCAAATGAAAATGTTGCTGTTGTGGAAATGAGGTGATAATGTTCTAAAATCCCCCCCCCCCAACACCAGTTAATATGTTAGAGAATTTGAGTTGCATTTGTTTATGAAGCACTATTGCTAATAAAATATTCATGCAATAGCAAAAACAAACTTTCAGCAAATGGAATGGGAGCTCCTAATTACTGGTGGTACAGAACCAGTCTTACTTTCACTTATTTGGGGCAATAGTATGAATTTGTGAAAGTTTTTTTGTGAAGTCAGGGTAAGTTTGTGCCTAAGATGATCAATCTAATGTCTTGTCTCATGTCTGTTTTCCTACCTATTTTCTCTAAATCACTGTTTATCTCTTATATTATCATTACCAAATTATTTGAGATATTACAAAGCCAATTGTAAAACAAGATAAACAGAAAGCCCTAGGTAAAGCTAATGTGCAAAGTACATATAATCATCATTGGACAGTGGTAAGAAATGATCCACAAATTATCTCAGAGCTATGAAGGAACAAAGGGACAAGAGTCCCAGAACTTGTGAGAGCAGTATGAAACGAAATTTTCATAGGCAACAATTTTCTTGATATTAAATCTAGACAGAAAATTGTGCTGTAGGCTTTTGTAAAACAGGAAAATAATAGAGAATGTTGTTTTCATGTTACATGGCAGTGCAGCACAATAAGCAAATGTTTTCATAGGACTCATTTTGATAATAAACTTCAGTGAAGGCTGATAACATCATGTGAAAGAATAATTCCATTAAAATAATTCTGCAAAACAGATCTAAATCAATAGATTTTTGTATTTTAGATGAATTATTAAGTCAAAAATCTGCAAGATTAAATAAAACATATGTCACTTACCTTGTTATACATTCTTTCTATACCAATGTACTTTTATAAAAGATATAATGAGCAAAAAATAAAACTTTATTTTCATATGATAAACTGATCTAAAGATTTCCCAAATTTACAGCTAAACTTGGATAATATAAAATAAATAAAAATAACATATGAAGACAAAATTCTCAAATTTCGATGGTTATCTAAGTCCATTTGAGTTAGCTGGAGGTTACTCACTATACTTTCCCAAACATTTTTATAGATGGTCACATTTGTCAATTTTCCAGAATATAAAAGAATCCTAAAATTCTCTTCCATGGTCTGGCATGTTTGCACTTTAAAACATTTTATCTATATCAATTGATAATTTTAAGTATTTTTATCAACATAATTTGTAGAGAATTTCATTAGTTCAAAGTCTGTGTTAGGCACACCAACAGCCACTCTTCACCCCTTCCCATCCCATAGATAGTAATCCACAGTTCATACAGAATCATACAGCATGTGGAGAATTGTGTACATTTTATAAGCACCATTCATGTTGTAGAATGTTTTTAGTAACTCATTTCCTTTTATACATGTCTTTATTTATCTGTTTATTACTTTATAGACATTTATGAAACCCCAATTTATGGATATAGTGATTATTATACTATGAAATTGGTAAGCAAACGTTTGTGTGAACATGTATTTTCATTTATTTTGTGCATACTCTTAGAAGTAGAATTATTGAACCATCTGTTAACTTTATTTCTAACTTTTTGAATATTTTCAAAAGTGAATTTATCATTTTATATTCTTCATAGAAGATATTTGGTTCAGTTCCTATCCCCATTTGACATATTGCTTTTATGATAGAATTTCTAGTAGGTGCAAAGTAATAACTCACTATGGCTTTGATGTGTACTGTCTCTATGGTAGGCAATGTGGCTGAGCACATTTTAGGTGGTATCTTAGTTAGGGTCTTATTGCTGTGAACAGACATCATGACCAATGTAAGTTTTATAAAGGACAACATTTAATTGGGGCTGGCTTATAGGTTCAGAGGTTCAGTCCATTATCTTCAAGGCAGTAGCATGGAAGCATACAGGAAGGCATGGTGCAGGAGGAGCTGAGTTCTACTACTTCACCTGAAGGAAGCCGGGAACAGTCTGACCATCCTAGGAGAAGCTAGGAGGAGGGTCTCTAAGCCCACCCTACAGTGACATACTTCCTTCAACAAGGCCACACCTCCTAATAACGCCACTCCCTGGGCCAAGCATATGCAAACCATCACAGGTGGTTACTGTTCATTAATGTATTTTCTTCAAAAATGTCTATTGAAATCATTACCTCATCTCAATTGATTGATTTATATTTTATTAGTGAGGTTTTAAAGGTCTTTATGTATTCTGAGTATAATTTAGTCACTTATGGGATACGGAATTTATTACTTCTATTCTATTTATTACTTTTAATAAATTTATTTTTATACTTTACTTTTTTAAAATTTAATAAATTTTAAATTTAATAAATTTTAAAGTATAAAAAATAAAATTTAAAGTATAAAAATTTAATAAAATTTAAAGTATAAAAATAAATTTATTAAATTTAAAAAAATTTAATTTAAAAAATTTAATAAATTTATTTTATACTACTTTACTTTTTTAAAATTTTACTTTTAATAATTTATTGCTATTAATAGAATTTATTACTTCTATTCTGTCCATTCAGGAAGGAAAGGAAAAAGGTCAGTGCTTTTAAAAATGCTCTATTTTACCCAAGGGAGGGAGTAAAAACAAAGAATCAACCGTGATAGTCAAATGTGACTGCTCTGCACAACTCTTATGTTGAAATCTAAGCATCAAGGTGATGAGGTTAAGACATAGGGCCTCTGTGAGTTGGTTAGGTCTTGTATGATTAACAATAAGGAAAAGAAAAAATAAAGTAATAAAAATTAAAGTTAAAATCTTAAACACAATATTCAACAAAAATAATGAATGAAATAGGCAGTTATTTCACGAATAATAAGCTTGACAAATGATGTTGCAGAAATATCTCATGTAAGTTAGCTAAATAAAAATGGAGAACACACAAAGGACAAAAACAAAACTAGAGAAGCCTCACTGATTCTTACTTCATTGATCAATGACTACAAAGAATTCATCATGGCCCCATTGAAATGAACCAACACTTACTCATATTATAACCTACTGCAATTCACACAAGTCAAAAAGATTTTTTGGTTGAGCTGTTGTGAATAAAATAAACAAAGCCAACGATTAATAGCATTCGAAAGCACAAAGCACCAGCCTTAAACAGAATATTTATGCTATATACTCTAAGGCACAGAAAACATCATGGAAGAGACTATGGGAAAATGAAAGAGCTTCATGGTAGAAAACAGGGCTGCAAAATGCTGTTCTCTGAGGAAGACATCACCATTTCATTCATGAGTTCACAGAAGTCATAGTTGCTTGCCCTGAACCTGCACGAGACTGAGAATGTGCCTCCCTTCTGATCTCTTGGACATTAAAATTCTGGGAGAGGAAGAGTTATTTTCAGTTGTACATCCTCTATTGAGCCCATCATTTGTAAAGTTCTAAAGCATGGTCAGACAGATGACCCCATAATAAACTACTGAGTAAGTCAACAGACAGGCAGGCAGGCAGGCAGGCAGGCAGGCAGACAGAGAGAGAGAGAGAGAGAGAGAGAGAGAGAGAGAGAGAGAGAGAGAGAGAGAGAGAGAGAGAAGACTGGGACATAGAAAGAGAGACAGAGAAAGACAGAAACAGAGAGAGACAGAGGTAGAGAGAAACAGAGAGACAGAGAGAGGCAGAGTGACATGATAAAAATATGGGAAAAGAACTTGTAGGAGAGGGTGATAGATGTGTGAGTGGTATGAACATAATCTATGAAGTTGTCACATAACTAATCTAAATAATAAAAATTAGGTAGCACCATGTTAAATGGGTTTAGCAGTAAATAAAACCAAATATTTAAGAAAGAAATTATATCAGTTCTCTAAAATATCTTCCAAAACAGAGAACAGTTCTTACCTTACACTTTAAGGTCAGTATTAATCTAATAAAAGAAAACTCAACGAAATTGAATTCAATTTCACAAGAAATTGAAACTACAGTTTAGTATCTTTCATTTGATGGCCTGATAGCGGTGGTGCATGTTTTTAATCCTAGCACTCAGGAGGCAGAAGCAGACAGATCTTTTTGAGCTTGAGGTCAGCCTGGTCTACAGATTGAGTTTCAGGACAGCCAGGGTTGTTATGCAGAGAAATCCTGTCTTGAAAAACAAAACAATACAAACAAAACCCCATTGAGAATAGTAATTATCAATATATCAAGATGTTACATAAGTAAGATTAGGGTAACTTTTGCCACTACTGATAGCCTGAAGCTAATATAAAACTTTTTTAAATATAAAACTTAATAATGATATAAAAATCAGTATTGCCAGGATGAAGTCTAGGGTTTTTCCTCTCCCATCCATTGTTCCAAATTTTAACAATACCAGAAAGGTAAATAAAATATCTAGCATATGAGAAAGGAAGAAATAAAGTTGTATTTGTATGTAGATTATGTGATTACTTATGGATAATGTAGAAGTCCTTCAAATCAACAAAAAGTTTTAGAAATAAAGAACTGTTCCAAAAATGATGCACAATTCTCGTTCAAATGTATATTATCTGATTTTTTATATACAAGAAATGAGCAGGTGGAATTTGGAATTTAAAATACAGTACATAGAGTCAACTGATATTTAACAGATAAACAAGGGAAAACCAAAGTCTTTTGGAGACAGTGATTTTCAACAAATGATGCTGGAACCACTAAAAAATTACAGTGAGAAAAATGAACCTCATTTTTCTTTCATATATTACCTCCTGACTAGTTTCCCCTCTCTCCTCTACTTTCATTCCCCCCCCCCCCCGTCTACTCCTCCCTTTCCCTACAGAAAAGGGCAAGTCTCCCAGGGATAGCAACCAAACCGGTATATCAAGTTGTAGTAAAATTAGCCACAAACCCTCATAACAAGGCTGAATGAGGAAACCCAGCAGAAGGAAAAGGGTCCCAAGCATAGACAAAAGGGTCAGAAACAGCCCCTGCTCCCCAACAGTAATATACTTACCGGGGACCTAGGTCAGCCCCAAACAGGCTCTGTGACTGTTGGTTTAATCCTCCTGAGCTCCACTATTAACCCAGGTTAGTTGATTCTGTCAGTTTTCTTATGGTGTCCATAACTCCTCTTGCTCATACAATCCTCCTTCCCTTTCTTCCCCAGGATTCCTGGAAGTCTACCTAATGTTTTACTGTGAGTCTCTGTATCTGTTTCCATTAATTTCTGGAAGAAGCCTCTCTGGTGACAATTATTCTAGCCTCGTGTCTAAGAGGATAGCGTAATATCATTTTATCATTAAGAATCATTTCATTGACTTTTTTTCTGGTCATGTTTGATTTTATCTTGGGTCTCAGAGCAATCCAGCCTCTTGTTTTTGGCACTCCAGGCAGTGTCATGAGTACTATCCCTCTTATGGCATGAGTCTCAAGCTGGACCAGTCTTTAATTGGCCAATTCCCACAATTTTTGCACCACCTTTACTTTAGTACATCTTGCAGACAGTTCAAATAGGTTGAAGATTTTGAGGTTGAGTTGTCTCTACTTGAAGTCTTGCCTGGTTATAGGAGAATTCCATGAAAGCCCTGTATCCCCTTTTACTAGTAGTCTTAGCTAGAGTTACCCTTGTAGATTCATGGCAAATTGCATTGTGCTACATTTCTATCTCACCTGCAAAATACCCTACATCTATTCCAGTTGCCTCTCCCAGTATTTTCTCCCTCTATCCTTCCCAAACTGATCACTCCTTTTTACTTCCCCACCTGCCTCCAGTCTACCACCAGTATATATTCTATTTCCTTTTCCCAGGGATATTCATGCATCCCCTATTGACCATCCTTGTTACTTAGTCTATTTGGTTTTGTGGATTCTAGCATGATTATCATTTATTTACTTTACAGCTAAAATCCACTTATAAGTGAGTACATACCATGTTTTTCTTTCTGGGGCTGGGTTATCTCACTCAGGATTAGCTTTTCTAGTTCCATTCATTTGTCAGAAAACTTCTGTTATTTTTTAAACAGCTGAGTAACACCACAATGTACCACATTTTCTCTATACATTCCTTGGTTGAGGGACATCTAGGTTTCTACTTTCTGGCTATTAGGTATAAAAGTACTATAAACATAGTTGAGTAAGTGTTCTTGAGATAGGATTGACTTTACTTTGTATAAGCCCAGGAGTAGTATATCTGAGTCTTGTGCTATACCAAATCCCAATTTTCAAAGAAACCACCACATTTATTTCCAAGGTGGCTGTACATGTTTGCACTTCCAGCAGCAATGAACCAGTATTCCCTTTGCTCCACATCCTCATTGTATAAGCTGTCACTTGTGTTTTTGATCTTGACCATTCAGATGGGTATAAAATGGAATCTCAGACTCATTTCAATTTACATTTCTCCGATGGCAAATGCTGTTGAAGATTTCTTTAGGTGGTTCCCAGCCATTTGATACCTCTGTCGAGAATTCTCTGTTTAAATCTGTACCCCATTTTAAAATTAGATCATTTGGGTTTTTTGATGTCTAGTTCTTTGACTGTTGTATCAATGTTTTCTATGGTATTTTCCACCCCTGAGATTCTCTCTTCAATCTCTTGAATTCTGTCGGTAATGCTTCCATCTTTAGATTCTGGATGCTTCACCTGCTTGGTTGTGTTTTCCTGTAATTCTTTAAGGCATTTTTCCATTTCCTCTTTAAAGCCTTCTACTTGTTTACTCGTGTTGTCCTATATTTCTTTAAGGGAGTTATTTATGTCTTTCTTAAAGGCCTCTAACATCATTTCGAGTTGTGATTTTAAATCCAAATCTTGCTTTTCTGATGTGTTGGGGTTTCTAGGGCTTGCTGTGGTGGTGGAACTGGATACTGATGATACCACATGGCCTTGGTTTCTGTTGCTTAGGTTCTGGCCCTTGCCTCTCACCTTCTGTTTTTCTCTGTTGTTAGCTGGTTTTGCTGTCTCTGACAGTGGCATGACCCTCCTGTAACCCTGTGTCAACACTCCTGGAGACTGGCTTTCTCCCAGTGGGATTTGGCTTCAGAGAACTGTATCTCAGAGCCAGCTCTGGTTGAATGCAGAACCTGTAAGGATCATGTCCCATACTACTCCTGGGTTCCTGTGTCCAGAATACTCTTTCCTGTTCCTGTTGCTCTTGAGCAAAAATGGTGGTCTCACCTGTGTTCTAAGAATTGTCCACATTTCTGAGAATTCAGCTCTCTCCCCACATGATCTGGGCACAGAGAGCTGTGTCACAGGGTCTGCTCTGGGTGCAGGTGGAAATTGGAAGTACCCTGTCCCAGACTGCTCCTTGATTCCTGAGTTCAGAGGGCTCCAGGTAGGATCCTCTTGGGCCAGGAATGTGAGCAGAATTGGTAGTCTCACCTGTGATCATAGGAATGTCTGCACTTCTGAGAGTCCAGCTCTTTCCCTACAGGATCTGGGCACACAGCACTGTGGCACTGGCTCAGTTCCTGGCACAGGCCTAAACCAGAAGGCCCAAATTAATTTTTAAAGCAATTTTAGATATTAAATGCTTGCTAAAACTTGAAGGTAAGAACTGATTGTTGAAGCTTTGGTCACCGGTCATCGAGAATTCCTTATTTCTTAAAAACAGACAGATGCTTCAACTGGGGTTGTTTTATAAGACTTGCACAGATTGGACTCATCTCCATTTCATCATGTATTGAAGAGCAATCCATGAGACCCCTTCCACACCTGAGAGGATACTAGTAGTTAATGGGTTTGAGGGGGGAGAAAGAGTCATTGTCTTCAGTGATATGGGTATGTGTGAAAACAACCAGAATCATTATATATGTATATATGTATGTGTATATCAAACAAAATATTTAATAAATTAACTATACAGGCAGGAAGAGACATGGAGAAGATATTCACATATATGAAATATTCAGATTAAAACTATCTGTTAGGGAAATGAAATAAACTCCACAGAGGCATATTACTTAATAACTTAAAATGACTATTTCCATAACTGAAAAGAGGATAAATGTTGGAAAAGATATGAAGAAAGAGAAGCCCTTGTATACTACCTGGAAGAATAAGAAAGTAATACACAAATTAATATAGCTGTTGTGAAAAATAATAGGGGACTCGTAATATAACTATTGTATAATCTAAAAATTGAACTGGTGAATATATATCCAAAAGATATATATCTAGAATATTATACAATCAATGTCTAAAAATATTCATGCAAGTTTATATATCCATAGATAATAAGAGGTTTTGTTTCTATGTACCCCCACTGACTGTTGGAATTATCAGTTTTCGTACTTTCCATCATTCTAAAATTGGACAGATATAAAGAAATATTTCATAGTATTTGTAAATGATTATTTTTTATTTGAATAACTTTTTCTTTCTTTATTGGATATTTTTTAATTTACATTTCAAATGTTATTTCCTTTCCCTGTTTCCTGGACATGAGCTCCCTATCCTATCCCCCCCCCCTTCTTCTATAAAAGTGTTCCCCTTCCCATCACTCCCCTTCCCAACATGTTCCCTACACTGGGGTTCCAACCTTTGCAGGAACAAGGCTCCTGCTTCCATTGGTGCTCAACAAAGCCATCCTCTGCTACATATGCAGTTGGAGGCCAGGGTTAGTGGTTTACTCCCTGGAAGCTCTGGTTGGTTGACATGGTTGTTCTTATGGGGTTGCAAGTCCTTTCTGCTTTTTCAATCCTTTCTCCAATTCCTCCAATTGGAGTCCCATTCTCAGTTCAGTCGTTTGTTGCTAGCATTCATCTCTGTATGTGACATGCTCTGGCTGTGTCTCTCAGGAGGCATCTATATCCTGGTTCCTGTCAGCATGTACTTGTTCCTGTCAGCATGTACTTATCTTGTTTTGGTATATATATATATATATATATATATATATATATATATATATATATATATATATATATATATATATCACATGGGGGTAGGCTCTGAATGACCGTTCCTTCATTCTCTGCTCCAAACTTTGCCTCCGTATCCCCTGCTATGAATATTTTTGATCCCCCTTTTAAGAAGGAGTGAAGCATCTGCACTTTGGTCATCCTTCTTCTTGACGTTCATGTGCTCTGTGGATTGTAGTCTTTCTTTGTTTTGTGCATTTTGTGTTTTGAATATTATGTCATGGGAGGAATTTCTGTTTTGGTCCAATCTATTTGGAGTTCTGTAGGCTTCTTGTATGTTTATGGGAATCTCTTTCTTTAAGTTAAGGAAGTTTTCTTCTATAATTTTGTTGAAGATATTTACTGGCCCTTTAACTTGGGAATCTTTGTTCCCTTCTATACCTATTATCCTTAATGTTTGGTCTTCTCTTTGTGTCTTGGATTTCCTGGATGTTTTGGTTTAGGAGCCTTTTGCATTTTTTATTTTCTTTGACTGTTGTGTCAATGTTTTCTATGTTGTCTTCTGCCCCTGAGATTCTCTCTTCTATCACTTGTATTCTGTTGGTGATGCTTGCATCTATTATTCCTGATATCCTTTCTAGGTTTTCTATCTCCAGTTTTTCTCCCTTTGTGCTTTCTTTATTGTTTCCATATTTAGATTCCGGATGCTTTTGTTCAATTCTTTTACCTGATTGATTGTGTTTTCCTGTGATTCTTTAAGCGATTTTTGTTTGTCTTCTTTAAGGGTTTTTTCCTGTATACCCGTGTTGTCCTGTATTTCTTTAAGGGAGCTATTTCTTTCTTTCTTAAGGACCTCTATCATCATTACAAATTGTGATTTTAAATCCAATTCTTGCTTTTTCGGTGTGTTGGGGGTATCCAGGGCTTGTTGTGGTGGTGGAACTGGATTCTGATGATGCCAAGTGGCCTTTGTTTCTGTTGCTTAGGTTCTTGACCTTGCTACTCATCCTCTTTTTATCTCTGATGTTAGATGGTTTTATTTAATAAAACAAGCCCAGGAAATGCAGACAAATATGGCATGGGTTCCTTTAATTTGAAATCAATGAATAGTTGGACTATAGTTAAAGGCTAGGAAGCAGTAATCACTGGGGAAAAGAGATATATATCAAAGAATACACATTTTCATTCAGAGAAAAGGGATAACGTTTAGTGATATTTTTCTCAGAGTGTAGACTATATTTAATAACAATGCATCAAAAATTTTTTTACTAAAAATGTATGCTTGTGATTTGATTGATTAAATCATTTCTTACTATAACATACATCAAAATGTATGTATACCTCATAAATGCATAGTGTATACAATTAATGAATTTAAGATGTAATAAAAGTAGAAAAATAGATATGGCAAATGGATTTATGAAAGGTTTGAATGTTATATAGTAGCAGGCAATTGGATATTACTTCAATGAGATTTTACTCTGGAGATGTTGTATTTCTGTCCAAGGTATTGGGAGGCATTTGTGTCTCTTATTCATTAAAGATATTGGTACAGAGACAGGCAGATAGACCAGTGCAATAGAATTGAAGACCCACAAACGAGCCCACACACCTATGGTCACTTGACAAAGGAGGCAAAACCATCCAATGGAAAAAAGATAGCATTTTCAACATATGGTGCTCATTCAATTAGAGGTCAGCATGTAGAAGAATGCAAATTGATTCATTCTTATTGTCCCACACAAAGTTTAAGTCCAAGTGGATCAAGGACCTCCACATCAAACCAGATCCACTCAAAATAGTAGAAGAAAAAGTGGAGAAGAATCTCGAACACATGGGCACTGGGGAAAATTTCCTGAACAGAACACCAATGGTTTATACTCTAAGATGAAGAATCGACAAATGAGACCTCATAAAACTGCAAAGCTTCTGTAAGGCAAAGGAAAATGTCATTAGGACAAAATGGCAACCAATAGATTGGGACAGATCTTTACCAATCCTACATCCAATAGAGAGCTAATATCTAAAATATACAAAGAACCCAAGATGGTAGACTCCAGAGAGCAAAATAATGCTATTAAACAATGGGGTATAGTGCCAAAGAAAGAATTCACAGCTGAAGAATATCAAATGCCTGAGAAGCACCTAAAGAAATGTTCAACATCCTTAGCCATCAGGGAAATGCAAATCAAAACAACCCTGAGATTCTACCTCACACCAGTCAGAATGGCTCAGATAAAAACTCAGGCAACAGCAAATGCTGGCGAGAATGTGGAGAAAGAGCAACACTCCTCCATTGTTGGTGGGATTGCAAACTGGTACAACCTCTCTGGAAATCAGTCTGGAGTTTCCTCAGAAAATTGGACCTGAGGACCCAGTTATACCTCTCCTGGGCATATACCCAAAAGATGCTCCAACATACAACAAAGACACATGCTCTACTATGTTCATAGCAGTCTTATTTATAACAGCCAGAACATGGAAAGAGCCCAGATTCCCTTCTACAGAGGAATGGATACAGAACATGTGGGACATCTGCACAATTGGAGTACTACTCAGCTATCAAAAACAATAACTTCATGAAATTCATAGGCAAATGAATGGAACTAGAAATATCATCCTGAGTGAGGTAACCCAATCACAGAAAAACACACACTGTATGCATTCATTTATAAATGAATATTAGCCCAAATGCTCAAATTTCCCAAGATGCAATGCACAGACCACATGACACTCAAGAAGGATGACCAAAATGCTGATGCTTCACTCCTTCTTTAAAAGCGGAAGAAAAATATCCATATTAGGGTATAGGGAGGTAAAGTTTAGAGCACAGCCTGCCCCACATGTGGCCCTTATATATTCAGCCACCAAAAGTAGATAAGATGGATGAACCTAAGGAGTGCATGCTGACAGGAACTGGATATAGATCTCTCCTGAGAGACACAGCCATAACATGTCACATACAGAGGGGAATGCTAGCAGTAAACCATTGAACTGAGAAGGGGATCCCCACTGGAAGAATTGGAGAAAGGACAGAAAGAGCTGAATGGGCTTGCATCCCCATAGGAACAACCATATGAACCAATGAAACTTCCTGGGACTAAATCACTACCCAAAGGCTATACATGGACTGACCCTGGGCTCCAACTGCATAGGTAGCAGTGAATAAACTTGTTGGGGTACTAGTGGAAGGGGTAGCCCTTGTTCCTGCTAAGGTTGGACCCCCACTGTAAGGGATTGTTGGGGGGGTGGTAAGAGGCCTTGGATGGGGAGGGAAACACCCTTATAGAATGGGATGGAGAGGAGGTAGGGGGCTGATGGACAGGAAACCAGGAAATGGAATGACATTTGAAATGTAAATAAGAAATGCCCAATTTAACAAAAATGGAAAACAATTATTATTTGAATTTTAAAAAGGAACAAAAAAGTGGTTCTAAATGCAAAACACACTTTGGAAAAGTTCGGCAATTTTCTTCAGTATTTAATAAAAGGTTACTCTATGACTAAGCAATTAGTCTGTTTAATATTTCTCCAAATGAACTGAAACTTGTTTTTACAGAATAAAACTGAACAAAATACTTACAATATATTTTTATTCATAGTTGCTAGAATTTGGGATTAACCAAGACACATTGCAATGTGAAGTCTATGGATAAACAAAGTGCATCAATGCATACAATGAAATAGTGCCTAACAGTAAAAGGAAATGCATTATTCTGACACTAGTGATGGAAAAGTCTTTAACACACATTACCATCAAAGGTAATTCAATGTGAAATAACTATATTTTATACTATTCTAGTATGTAACATTCTTGGAAAGAAAAATGATGGGAAGAATTACAAGGATAAGTAGTTTTTACCAGTGTTTGAAGAAGAAGGATGTGTGAATTAATAAATGGAATACAATAGATTTGTAGAGGAATTAAGTGCTTTGGTACTATATTGTGATGGCTAGATGTAAAACAATTGTCAAGAACTTAAAAATATACAAGATGAAATGTGATAATTAAGATAATAATACATTAATCTGCTTCATTTACTATAATAAATGTGCCATACTAATAAAATATGTTAATGTATGAAAAACCTGGAGTGAAGTTGATAGGGAGTATAAAACAATTCTGTACCACTTGGTCAATATTTTTGCAAGCCTAAGATAACTTTTTGGGGAAAATGCAGGATAAAAGTAATGCCATTTAAATTCTACCATCAATTCTCTAAAATCATAAATAATTTTATTAATGTGTCTAGATACTGAGTTAGTTTGCCCAAACCAATAGTTTTTCTTTACATCTGTAATGAACAGGCAGATGTGGTGATCATAACCTTCCTACCACTCACAAGTAGCCTCAGATAGCATGTAGATTTATGAGTTAACTTAAACACAGACATAAATGGCTTCCACAAGGAAAACTTTGAACCTCTAAAAATAAAGAGGAAAACATTAGCAAACAGGGACAGGAAGAAGTAAGGAATGAAAATGACAATGTTAACCAAAGCTATTTGCATATTCAATGCAATCCTAATCAAATCCCATCTCATTATTTGTAGTCAGCAAAAAAAGATGTCCTTATTTTCATGTGGTACCTCAAAGGACCCTAGGTAGCTAAAATAATCCTGTGCATAGAAACAGTGTTGGAGAGATTATGATTCCAGAGCTTAAAATGATACTACAAAGCTATATGAATAAAAGCAATATGGCACTGGAAAAAAAGCAGACACATAGACCAATGAAACCAAATCAAAGATGCACGTATGAGTACATGCATCTTCTGTGACTTAATGCTTGACAATGATGCTAAAAACAAACTAGAGAAAAGGAAGTATCTTCAACAAATGGTGCTGAGGAAACCAGGTGTCCACATGCAGAAAAATGGAATTGCAACTGTATCTATCACCTTGCACAAAAACTAATTCCAAATCAAAGATGTAAATGTGAAACCTGAAACAGTGAAACTGCTAGAAGAAAACATAGGCAATTCCTCCATGACATAGGTGTGGGAAAGGACTTTCTGAATAGGACTCCATGTTCTCAAGAATTAAAGACAAGAATTGACATGAATCACTTCATGAAACTAAAATTCTTCTGTAAGGCTAAGGAAACAATGATGTGAAGAGGAAACAATGGTGTAGAAACTTTGCCAACTATTTACGTGAAAGTTTTAATATCCAGTATAAATAAAAAATTTTTAAAAAGTAAAAATAAAAAATCCACTATAAATGTGTCTGAAACCTGAACAGAGAGTTTCCAAAAGAAGAAAAATATCTCAAAAATAGCTCAAAACTATCCATCATCTCTACAACTAGAAATAATTCTGAGATTTTTGTTTGATCCAAGTTAGGATAACAATGACAACAAAATATCCAACAGCAAATTCTGAAAGCTTTCAGCATACACACACACACACACACACACACACACACACACACACACACACACACACACACACACACACACAAATACACACACATGCATGTGCACGCACACATACACACAAACACATACACACACATACTTACTTGAACACTATTTAGTTGTAAAGAAAGGAAATCATATACTCTGCAGGTAAACAGATGGAATTACAAAAGATCAGAGTCAGTGTGGTAACTAAGACCCAGAAAGTCTAATATGACATGTTCTCCCTCATCAGAAGCGTCTATATAAAAAGGAACCATTGCCAGAGTAGAGGAAATGGGGGAACAATAAAGAGGGGGAAAGCAGGATGTAAGTAATCTGATCAGAGAAGTAGAAAAGGGGGGGGGAACTCTAATTTGGAGAAGGTAGATCAATATAGAAGGGGAGTAAAATATCTGTAAGGATATATGAAAAGGTCTTAAGGAATCATATAAGAAAATGTTTACCTTTAAAAAATCCTACAATACACATAATTCTGTATATGAATACACAAATATATATTAAGTGAACATTTTTCATCTGGACTAATAAATCTTCTTCTAGGTGCTAAAGGCACTTGTCCTGTACCAGACATGTGAAGACCTTTATTGAGTCGTTAGCCAGGGAAGTCCAACAGATTCCCAAAACACTGTATATTACTATTGCCTTGGTTTCCCTCCCTGCTCCCCTAGGTAGAAGTTACAATCCTGATGGGATGAGCAGCAAGCACTTAATACACTTAATACAATGCCCCTGAGAAGGAACATGCATCTTCAATGAGGAAAAGCTTTCATGACACTAGAAGACATCATGTAAGCTTCCAAAGGAAGCTTTCACAGCTATGATGCCTATGAACCACAATGACCAGTATGGCATGATAATCATAACCCAACAGGTCTCTAATTGGACTTAAGATCTTCTCAATAATAAGGAACTTGTGTCTGGTACTGGAAACATTGTCAAACACTTAGTGCTAGTGATTCTATATGGATCTTGGAGGAGAACCTACAACTACCACTCTACTAAACCAGCAAGCATAATCCCTAGCTATATTTTAATTATTTCTCCTTATAATACTCTCTCTCTCTCTCTCTCTCTCTCTCTCTCTCTCTCTCTCTCTCTCTCTCTCTCTCTCTCTCACACACACACACACACACACACACACAGATTCCATGCCTCATCAAGTAAACTTCCTTTTATAACACATCAAGACTCTTACAGAAAAGAACAACTGGTCAAAATGCAGAGTTATGCAGCCCAGTTCCAACTGATACATCTACAGTGTGACAGTGTCTATACCTTAGGCTCAGGGATCACTGCTGAGGAGGGGGAAAAAGATTGCAGGAGTCACTGGAACAGGCTGTTTGCTGTAACATTATGTCTCCTAGTAATGCCAGAAACTAGAACGACTAAGTCTCATGACCATGACTGCCCAAATATGAGCTGAACAAGATCAACACCAATGGACAAGTCAAGCAGATAGGGAAAGCCCATAAGGCTTCAACCCTACACAGAGAATTACGGGCAACTGAGGAGTGATGAAAGTGGGAGAAGTAGTCTTCCCAAAGGGGGAGCACATCAAGTGGTTTTCCAATACCAAAATCATCATCCCTGAGAACATACACCAAGAAATCTTATACAGTCTGAACAGGTTATATTTAAGAATTTCTATCTATGTAGATTTGTGCATGTTACAGCAATCAATGGAAAAACATGGCCAGGAATTTGAAAAAGAGTGAGGAAAGGTAAATTGGAGAGTTTGGAGAGAGGATAGGGAAGGGAACAATGATGTAATTATAATGTGATCTCAAAAATCAATATAAATATAATTTTAAGATTCCAAAAGAAGATATTAGTAAAACCCAGGAGAACTTGCAAACTTTATCCATAGACAATGCCTGTTGTTGTTTTAGGTATGACTAGTCACTCTATAAAGTCATGAAAGCATTCAAAATAAACTGGAGAAGATTCAACTTAGAGCATCATGTATATGTACTTTACTAGCAAATGTCTTATTTCACTTGTCTTTTGCATGTGTTTTTTCTCTCTGTAAACTCCATAAAACTAACCAGAAAGGGCTATGTGTTGTTATTCATAAACCACTTTTGAAGAATCCTATTAAAAATAATGGTTTGTATTTGCCGATAGCTAGTGGGAAGACATTATCACCAGCAATAATAAAATGGCAGGGCCAGTGTCTATTGAAACACTTTTCAGTTTTCTACAATGCAACTAAATCCTATGCAGGTAGAAATATATTTATCCTTTTCTCTTTTTATGATAGAGTTTATGAATGCAAATAATCTCAAGTGTTATGTAGTTATTAGAATATTAGAATAGAAAGAATGGTCTAAATACATGCCTATTTACTCAAAATTGTTCTGTATCTGTCAAGACTTGTGTTTTTTACTGACTTCTGATTATCTCAGGGGTACTTTGATGGGGATTTTATAGACAACTCAGTAGTTAAAACATCATACTCTGTTTATATTTTAGTTCACATAATTTGTTTTTATGCACCAAAAGCAAAATTCTCATCAATAAATGCTCTTCCACTTTCCTATGGATGAACCTATAAAACGACAGGAATGTAAAGCTTGCCACTACTGCTTAGCTATTCTAAGACAATAACTGGCCATCTTCCAATATATATATATTTGAGAATTTAGGATTTACAAAGATGAGAATTTATGATTTGTCATAAAGAAAACTAGTATAAATTGATGAACAGTTCATCTATTGGGGGGAGGATGGACATATCTGTTGGAAAATTAATTTAATAGTCTGTACTCTAGGTTAAAAAATGAGACTCTAGTGGTACAATTATAATGGTAAGCAAATTGCCAAGCATTGAGAGCGTTATTAAGGCTAACTTTTAAATAGCCCGTAAGCATCTTTATTGGGTTTTTATTTAAAAATTGGAGCTGTAAAAATCCTTTGAATGACATGAAAAAGCATCGCTGAGATTGTATAAATTAAGAGAATATAGGGCAGCTAATTAAAAGGAAAAATAATCAGTATATGGGAAAACAAACAGAATGGTCCTGTGGAGAATCTGTCCTCAAATTCTGAACCAAAACTCTAAATTTTGACAATTAAATAATCACCTATATTTAGTCATTCTTAATGTGAAGACAACACTACAAAAGATCCTGCCAAGTCACCATCATGTCTCCTGCTTTCTTCCACCATAGATAAAGGCATTTGTCACAGGTTGGATCAGATTGTAATAACAGATTCTTCCTGGTGCAAAATCAATTGTAAATGTAACTGAATCTTAAAGATGTAAGGCATATATTAAACAATTCTGTTAGTTGGGAGACAGACATATGGTACAGTAGTTAAGACCACTGTCTACCTTTCAAGAGAACCTAGGTGCAATTTCCAGCATTCCCCATGGCATTCCTCAACCGCTCATAACTCTAGTTGCTGGGGTCTGATACAATCTTCTGACCTGTGTGGGAATTGTATGCATGTGCACAGTTACATATGCAGGCAACACATCCATGTACTTAATATTTGAATAAACAAACTTTTTTTTTTTTTTTTTTTTAGAAATCATGACAGTTGTAAATCATAATGGGTGGCTTGAAAAACCTTTGGACCTCCCTGAGACCAAGGACATCTTTATGTTAACCTCAACAATGAAAAAAAAATGAGGTCCAGCAAGCTGAGCTGAGGGAAAGACTCAAAAACTTGGAACCAAAATGAAAACATCAGAGAAGAAACTGTTCACTACACTGTACCTACAGTAAGAGAGCTAAGTTAGGAGGCTTGCTGCTTTTTCTGAAATACATGTTTATTGCATTCGCTGTTGACTTCAACAGTTGAACTAGGGATAAAGGTGTTATCAGTCGTAGAGGATTGTCTAGTATGCATGAGTCCCTTCCTTCCTGAGAGAGGGGGGGGTGGATTTTGAAACCATTGAGACTAGCTAATGTGATTACTAGATGAAATGCATTCCAAATGAAAGCTTAGCATTATAGATCTTCAAGGCCAAGAGGGAAAAAAAAACCCTGGGTTTTTGTCACATACCAAATAATGCTGTAACATCAAGCAGAAATAGTGTCTACTGTCCCTAAGAAAAAAATTGAGGAATCAAAGGAATCTACCTG
The DNA here is from genome assembly GCF_011064425.1 of Rattus rattus. Taxonomy (NCBI): domain Eukaryota; kingdom Metazoa; phylum Chordata; class Mammalia; order Rodentia; family Muridae; genus Rattus; species Rattus rattus. The sequence goes on from NW_022651196.1 coordinate 91,530, forward strand.
AAACAGGTAGACATGGAAAAAATGTGCAAAGTGCGGTTCTTTATTGTTACCTGGAAGGAAGGTAAAGCTTGTGTATCCACATAGAAGAAGGAAGAAACTGACTGCTTCTGTTTGAATAGCTCAGAAATGTTTCAAAGTACAAAATCACCAAATTTCTCTTTCTCTTCCCAAATCAGAATGCTTTGTCAGGCAGAAAATGATCTGATTAGTATTCTCTCCAACACTGAGGATATGCGAATGCAGGCACTTAAATCAATCTGGTTAAAGTTACACTTTTCCATTTCTCCAGACCGAAGTGTGTCTATGTCAGAGTGAAACAATTTTCTTCTAAGCTCTACTTGCTTTACATAAAGACAGGGTTTGATATACAGTGATACAAATGAAATGAGAAATTAAAAAACAATTTTGTAACTATTACCCAGCACACAGTAGGCTCTCCCTGAATGGTTGTTATGGAAAAGAACATACTAGTATTCTATTATCAGCAGTCACATTAACAGAATGAAGCACAGACCACACTAAGGAGGAATCATGATAAAAGTTTGTAGTTTGTCTTGCTGCAAGAAAGAAAGTTCCAGTGTTCCAACTCGAGATCCCTTCACATCCATGCAAAAAGTCTACATAACATCATGGTCAGAAATCAGCATGGATCCAAGTTTTCCTGAGAATCCAGTCCATTACACATTGACTTTTATAATATCTTACCCTGTGTTACCAGGAAGACACCTGAGATCTCTATGCCTTACTTCAGCTGTGGTGGCAAAAGAGAAAAGGACATTGCATATTGTGGTGAAGTACAAAGGAAGATTCAGAAAAATATGTCCAGAAACCAGAAGACCTTGAAGGAATACCTGTCTGTACAAGTAATAAAATATAGTTAATCCTAGTAGTTAACTTTATTTATTCTGTGTCATGGGCTGTTAACACCATTAACTTCTTTCAGCACATATTTTGACAAATGTTTGCTGACAGCTAGAGTGTCTCTGGAAATATAAAAGATAATTTTTATTTCTATTCATTTGCATTCATAATACATTAATTGAATATCCATTTTTTTCTGCAAAATATAAAACAAAACAACCCCCGCCCACTTATCTTGGCATTGTAGCCAGTTATAGGATGAACGGAAAGACAGTGTTCCTGCCTTCAAGGACTTGAGAATTCCTCAGGGTGAAGAAGGAATAAAGGCAAATCTCACTGGGGCAAGAGTAGAGAAGAGAGATATTTTAATAATGCTGCAGAAGCACATGCTAAGAGATGGGGAAGAATAAAGGAAGAATTTAGAAGGCCTTGAAAGGAGAGAATGTTTGTATCTGTGATTACATGAAATGGGTACTTCAGACATAAACAAAAACATAACAGCATTGCCTTGTTTGATGTTTGGTAAGAGAAATCATCGTATGAGGCTGAAAGTTCAATGGGAAGTGTTTGGGACAGCATGTTAGGAATGACTTCTGGCAGAATTACAGAGGAATTTGAAAGTCATGTTAAAAGATTTAAACATTAGTTTTCTAGGCACCAAGTAGTTCATGGGTATTCCAGATCAGAAATCAGGTTTGGTAGTGTAAGCCTGTACTCTTACTCAAGAGATTGAGGCAGGGAGGTCCCAAGTGCACGGCATTTGTTGGTACATACTGAGTTCAAGCCCAGTGAGGAAAATGTAATGAGACTCCATCTCAAACCAGGAAGCCAAGAACGAAAATTCAGCACCAGAATATTTGTTCAGCATGCATGGAGTACTACATTCAACCTTCAGTACTAAAAAACAAAACAAAAAGCAACAACAACATCATCGACAAACAGAAAACGGGGAGAACAAACACAAAATAATATATTATGGAATCTTAGTATCCTCTGATTACAAGTAGAAAAAGAAGTACGAGGCAATTTCAAGAAATGTTGAAGATGGGCTCGGAGGAACATTAGCAATGATGGTGAGAAATAAGACGGATGAGTTCAGCCATGCTGATGAGAGATATGATGATATCACAAGCAGTTAAAGAATGGTAAAAAGAATAAAAGACTTGTGAAGTATTAACATTTCTTAAAAACCAGCTTTGGGGAGGTGGCCAGTTTTTATAACTCCAACGGTCCACTTAAGCCACCTAAAGAGTGCGAAAATGAAGAGAAGAGTTGTACATGAGGAAGAGAGTATCACTGCCCACTCAGATCGCATTTGGAAGGGTGCAGATGATGGTAAAATTGGTCCTTGCAAAAGATTTAATAAAATATGGCATGCTTGTCTAGTAGATATATCAAGAATTAACCTTGAGAATAAAGGTAAACTTGAAATGTAGGTATGAGGAAGTATACTATATTGTCAGTTAGACACTTTTTAAATTAGCAGGGTTTATTTTGTATTACTTTCAATTTTTCCTACTAATCATCCAAGCACAGGTATGAATTCTCACATTTCAGATTCGCACACAAGGGCATCAAACTTTTTTTGGGGGGGCATCAAACTTTTAACTGAGGTATTATTCTCTCTTTGCAAATAAGAACTAAAAACTTAAATTTCCTGGTGTAGGCCGGTATCCATGTTAGCAACTTGAGATGGAGAGCTGAGAAATTAGTACTTTTTTAGAAATATTTTTAGAGAAGGGACATACATAATTGATTCCAAAGTTGCTCTTTACTGACATTCTCCACTCAGTTTCATAATGAATTTAATCAAATGGAAAATAACGGGTTCTCCTTATAATTCTCAGGGAAAAAAATATCCCTACAAACTGCTTACATAAGGTACCTCATTACTGGTTGGTGTGTAAATTTCTCTGTCAGCTATACTACTTAGCACAATGTAATATAATTCAAATTGTTTACTGACTTGGCATCTTCTCTAAAGACCTGGACCATGTGTAAATATACAGATGGAGTGTAGTTAATGGACAAGAAATACACAATGAAATGACAGGAACATTTACCAATATACAACTTCTCAGGGAAAATTATGGATTTTCATTTAACCAAAGAGTTGGCTTCTCTGCACTTCAAATGAAAGGACATCAAAACAGCCAGAATGCCTGCTGTGGAAATGTGTCTCTGAAATCTCTATTTTGTGCTCTTTCTCGAGAAATATCAAGTCCTCCCTGCACAGACACCTGGGAAGTTGGGATGTTAACTGCCAAGGAACTGCGTGACAAAAAAGCTGAATGAAAAGGGCAGAAAGAGGCTCCATGTGGATAAGCAGGCAAAAGCAGTGTGAGCCTCATTTCAGGCATCTACTGGGAGCTTGAACGAGGACATTCAAAACCTTGCAGGTGACATTTTCCCTGCCCTGTCCTTTGCAGAAAGTCCCCTGGGCATTCACAGCAGAGGCAGTGGCAGGCATGATGAACCTGTTTCTAAAGGCCTTTCTTGCAGCCTTCAGATTTTATGTATTCAGATTGGGCTGAAAATTATCAAGCTACTCACCAGCCCTTTCAGTGGCTTCCCAAATGGGCCACCTTTCAAAGAAATAATTGGAGACTGGCTGGGAAAGGAGCAGGCACTCAAGAACTCTATGAATGACTGAGTGAGATGAATGAATGTGTGAGGGAGTGAATGAAAAGACCCTAACTCCTGAGTCTAAATCTGGAAATGACCAAGGAAGTGCATTTCCTCAGGGAACTATTTCATCTCAATTTGCCAATACTAATCTCTAGGATAGTTCATATGATGCATTTTCTCATCAAGTTGATTCAAGCTTATAAAAGTAGTTTATTTCAGACAAACTCCATTACAAGAAAAAAAAGATTATTTTTTCCTGTCCTTTTTCTGAGCCTTTGAATCTCTTGTTCAAATGAGAAGCCTAGGCCTTGGCTGTAGTCCAGTTTTGCAACACTCTAAGGAGCTTACTCCAAGGAAGCCTGAATGGCTTCGAATTGTTCTCAGCACATTAAAGCCCATAACCTTAAGGGGACTCGAGACCCCAAAGATGAAGTGATGAATACTCTTTGTCATTTTGTAAATCCATTTCTCTTGATTTTGTACAAATACAGTTTTGGCTTCTTCTTTCTATATATTGTAGATTTAAGCTATCCATGAGGTCCACGTACACACAGGGAAAAGTTCAATATATGCAAAACATTTCAAATATATCAATTTCCATATGAAACTTCCTTTATATATTGAAAAAAATCAACCTTTAACCTGCAATACTTGTGCTCTTCTCATTCTTGGTCAGAGAAGCTTATTTTTTATATATTTTATATTTTTTATATGGTAATATAATTATTAAACTTCTCTGTTTTGGTAAGCATAACCAGATAGCTCCTCAATGCTCTTCTTCATATTCAATGCCTCCTTTTCCGTGTTATCGTATGCTTATTTGCATATTTATTTATATACACATGTATTCCTAACTAAAACCTACTGAATCCATATCCTGGTACTTGCATTTACATCTTCATGATGAGCGCAATTCTCATGAACTATGGAGGATACTGAGTTATAGTTAACACCTGAAAAAAACTATGACAATCTGTAGGACAAAGAGTTTCATTGAACAATATCAAAATAAGTTAAATCTAAACATTTGAAGACAATACTTGAAACACAGGATAACTTGATGCTAGATTTTATTTTGCTTTTCATTTGTTGCAATACTTTTGGTGATTTTCCTTAGTTGGTTTTGTTTTGTCATTATTATTTTTGATACTATTTTTTACTGTATATCTTTGGCTGGTCTGGAGCTCACTCTGTTGACAAGACTGCCCTTGAACTCGCAGAGATCACGTACGTTTGCTTCCTGAGTGCTATGAGTAAAGGCCTGTACCAGTAAGACTGGTTCAAAATAACTATTTTAAAATATGATTTCCAAAAAGGACTATAAAACTGCCTACAAGTTTAATTGTAATGTGGACATCTGCTCAAAATGTAATCTAAGAGAAAGTTAAGCACATTTACACTCAAATAAGAAAAAGAATATGCCAAACAGTTTGCCTTCAAGAGCAATGCAACTATATGGTAACAAACACAAAAACTATTCATAGCCACAGAATTAAGTTAAACTCTAAGAGGGAGAGGGGTGTTAGGAGCAGCTGCTAAGAAATAAGGCTATGGTGATCACTACTAGCACCAGGGTCTCCCTGACTTCAGATGGGTTATCTGGGGAGCACCCACTTTCTGTCCAGCACTACACTACTTCTCACCTCTTTCACTTCCTCTGCCAACTCAGGATCACACAACCATTGCCCTTGAGAAAGGTTTAGATCACACTCACTGAGGACAAGGATGCTGACCATCTTTCTTAGACCCCTGAGAATTGCTGAAGTGGGGGAAAGCAGGCTCAACGAGTCCTGAAAGAGAGAGGTTGATGGTATGCCTGTGAATGTACAGTGCACGGTAGGTTTGGCTAAAGGAGTCCTGCACCACTGCAGGAGGTGGGGGCAGCATGACTCCTCTCCTCTGGCCTCTGGGTTGGGCTGTCTATGCATGGTAGGACTGTGCTATCCCTGCTGAAAATAACTGTTTCAAACAAGTACCAATTTTCCTGCTGTGCTAACAACAGCTAAGTGATGCAGTGGACCAGGCAAGGAGGCTGTTCTGGGCTCAATCTCCATCTTCAACACTGACAGTTTGCTGCATCAACCTACCTTCGAAGTCACGAAGCATCAGAGGATTAGCTAGTAAAGGCAAGGCATTTTCTCACTCATTACAGCCTGCTCTATAAAATGTCCAGAGATACAAGGAGTACTGTTTTCACCATTAATGTAGAAAATCACTTCCGGCAGCTTTGGGAGAAAATGCAATTATTTTCCTTCCTGTCGGTGTTTCCAAACTCACCTAGAGATGAGAGAATCCTATTAAAATGGACTCATCTTTTGAGTGAGGTCAGTGGGTGACCTTCTCTGACCTGGGGGTGGGATACTAGTTCTTGAGTCCTCATGCTAGAAAGACAGTGTGACCAGGGACAGAGGCAATTAGACAACACTCAGTCACTGTCACTTGCATGCTTGTTGCAGGAAGAGGAACCTTTGCAGAGAGTAAAGTGAATGCTTCAGACAGAGCCCACCCTTTTCCTGATGGCCTGATCCCATGTGGGCCTGATTTCCATAAGCTCCTTTTTGCCTGCTTTACTTCCGTTATTTTTTTTTTCTCGGAGCTGAGGACCTTGGGGTTGCTAGGCAAGCGCTCTACCACTGAGCTAAATCCCCAACCCCTTTGGTCTTTTTGTTATTTTGTCTTTTCTTTTTCTGCTTTCCTTCTGGTTGGTTCCCATGCTCCTTTCCTCTATGGAAGCTCCTGGATTGGATCCTCCTGACCAGGATCTTGCCCAGAGAGGCACCCGTAGCTCCACCTACTCTGATGCTAAAATCTTGGCCTCTGAGCACAGCCTTCAGCCAGTGTGGCTCTGAAACTGCATTGGAGATGGTGAGAGCTGGTCATCGTTCATATTGTGCTAAGCTTTCTTCTTGCCAGAGAATGCTGAGTTTCATTCCTTGACCCAGGCCCACCTCCCGTCTGTTACAAAGCAAAGCTCGCTTAATACTGCTGTTTTCTCAGTGTGATCTCTAACTCATAAACTCAGTATTAGCATCCTACCATGATGCATCAACACCATGTGGCATGATGAGCAATCATATCAACACCCAAGATGAATATCCAGAATAGATCATCAGGAGAGCTGTACCTTGCACAACACACACACACACACACACACACACACACACACACACACACCTGATGATAATGAGAAACGACCTGATATTGCAAGTCTCAGACACATGCCTTGACCACTTGTCCAGCAGGTCAAGCCTGAATTCTAGAATGATTTTCCTTATTTCTTCTCCCATCCTGCCCATGGAAATTAATCATAAGGCAGTTTGTTGGGAGTTAACTTGCTATCTTCTCTGAATAAAGCATAACTTAAAGACTAAATTCCTGCCTCTGCTCAATGACTTTTTCTGTTTAGTATCACAAATCCTGGTGTTGCAGTTACCATATTAGCATAGCAATATGCTTTCTCATTTATGTTTTAAAAATATTTATTCATGCCATAACTGTCTCACTACATGCACTGCTGTGTATCATTTTTGCCGTTTTGTACCATGTGGTAGAAGCTGTATATAAAGTAGGTGTTAGGAATGGAACATAAGTGAGGGGTAATTTTCAGGCACATGGACAACTTACTAGTTGCTAAACTATTGAAGAAATATGTCTCTTCCTCCCCAACGTCTGAGAGAGGGATAGAATGCAGTAATCACCATTTTCATTCTCCTTGAAAGCATGTTGGTGCATTGATTCTCATTAAGATAATCATAGCTGCTTTGATTTCAATAATTCTATAGCCATGTCATGCTTGAAAATGGTCCAGAACCTTCCAAATCTTATTCAGGTTCTTCCATTGTTTCTGCCCTCTGTTCTAAAATGTCCTTAAGCCTTGGGAAGCTGGTTGGTATAATTGGACCATTTGTGGCCGAACAGTCAACACTCATTTATCCTCACTTTTGGATGATTTCTGAGTTTTCTGTTATGTCTCACTTGGTATTGTAATACAGCCATTCATAAGATGCATAAGAATCATTACGTATGTTGGGAGATAAGGCCATTTTTTAAGTTTCAAAGATATTGTCCAAGGATCAATCCTTGCCTCACAAAATCAAACAGGACAGAACAAAACAAAACAAAAAACCTTGTGGTATGATATAAGTAGTCTTGAAACTAAAAGGCTTGAATACCTTGAGAAAAGGTTTCATTAGTATTACTGCTACTGAATGTCTGAATGTTTGAGATAATGGTATAGTGAGTTGGAGTTAGAAATCCATGGTAATTCATTAGTTTGAGAACCTCGGTAGATGTCATGCATACTACTATTTGTCTTTGGTTACTAGTATGTCCTAGTTTTGATCAATTGCAAAGGCAATGAAATCATGAATCTTTGGAGCACATAAATTTCATGAAAAACATAGAAATATTCACAACCAAATACCAAGTATGAAGGACCTCTATGAATAGAAGTAAACGGGAAGTGCATACACTGCGTTTATGTTCCAAAGTATAAAAGATACTTCGGCTGGTATCTTCTCTAATGTTTTGAGCTCTTAAGAATAATACAGCCTTACCACTGATTTCATAACAGACATAAGGAATGGCAGAGACAGTAAAATATTAGGAAAACCTAATTAGAAACTTCATGTTATATAATTAGAAAAGGCTTGATTTCATTTTAAGTGTAAGAGCAGACTATGTCCGTATAAACAAAATCTGAAGGTATTCGCAACCAAGAGAGCACACTGTAGCTACTAAAGCTGCAGGAACAAGTTCTGAATGTTTCATTATATCTGACTAGATGCATTGAGCATCTTTATTTCCAAGTATCTAAAAATTATGATCTTTACAGCAGTTGAGAAATGGTCTTATAATTTTTATAGCAAAAAGAATTATTGTGGCAGAAATACCTGGGATGAAATAACTAGTAGTGGACAACTGAAATGTTCTCCAAATTCTATCAAATTGTAAGTGAGTCAAGGTTGATGGGCTTATCATCAAGGGTTATTAATTAGTGTTATCTTTACAAGTAATAATAAATAGGAGTACTTCAAGGCATTACAGAAAAGTCAAAAAGCAAATATTGTTTAATAATAGTTACATATAAGAATATGTAATCAGAGATAGAAGAAGCTTAAATATATCAATAATAAAATAACTTTAAAGATAAATTGTCAGCTGTGTGATGATGATCTTTCCCAATGATGTTAAATAAAATTATATAAATATATACACTCACAAATTACTTACAGAAAGCTTAAAACATATGTAGGTTGAATGTAAAATAATGAAATACAAAACCATAACATGTAAGTACTAATCAAATGATAGCTTATATATCTTTATCATTATTTGAAAACTTAATTTATAGGCCAAAACCAAAACCAAACCAAAGACATAAGAACATCAAAAATACAAAAATATCACCACAGGTGAAAGAAAATAGAACGGCAAAGCAAAGTTTTTAAAGAAACAACAGAGTTGCTAGCACTGTGCACTTATGAAATGAAGAAAATATTTCAAACTACAGAAAATGGAAGTAGATATTGATGGACATCATGGCACACAACTATAGTGTCAAGATTCTTAGAATATATTATGTCAAATTGCAGGAGAATCTTAATTGATTAGTCAAGTTTACTAATAATCTGGAAATGGGATGTGGAGATTATCGTAGATTTCCCACGAGGCTGGGTCAGGAAGCTCATGGTACTAAGGACAGCATGGGGTACATAGCAAGTAGAAAGCAAGTTATCACTACAAAATAAAGCCCTGTGTTAAAAAAAGGAGCGAAGGAAATGAAAGCAATGACAGTAAAGGAGAACAATAGAAAAGAAGAAGAAGAGAAAAGGATCTCAGAGAAGAGAGGGCATTTGCATAGAGGAGACTTCATATTGTGTGATCTGTAGCCCAGTCTAGCATGCACAAGACCATATGGGCTCAATGCCCAGCACTAAAACAGCAAAAATTTAAAATCTTAAATTTGCTGTAGTACTTTGCAAACATGACATTTTACTAGTGAAATTTCAACACAATTTGTCTTGATTATTGACAGGCCATTCCAGCAAAATTCGTCATTTATGATTTAGAAAATGCAGTTAACAAGCACTAATGGATATAAATTGAATTCTGCAGACAACCGTCAGAGAATACTAATTATTCTCATGCGTATGTGTTACATTTACAAATACTGATGATACAATATTGTAGATATTGATGGACATCATGGCACACAACTATAGTGTCAGGATTCTTAGAATATATTATGTCAAATTGCAGGAGAATCAAAAGAGTACAGGAAGTCAAGTTTACAGAGAATTGGTATCTAAACAATAATTAAGTTATATGTCAATGATGAAAAGAAAAAAATTAAATTCCTTTTGTTTGAAAATGAAAAAAGAACCCCAGTTTAAGGATTTTTTAAAAGTAACAATTACATGTGAATAACTATATAATCAAACTATATAATCATTGAAATAAAACGAAAAACTGCTGCTCAGGATTAAAGTAGCATAAAATCTTAAAATTTTCATTTGAAAATTAAAGTTTCTTCTGATAACTACATGAGACTTCCGATATAATAATTTTAGATAAAGATGGCTACAGAGGTGACCCAGTCTTTAAGAGTATTTCCTTTAGTTGCAGAGGACCTGAGATTAGTTCCCAGAACACACATGGACATCACAACCACCATTAACTCCAACATCAGGTAGATCCAATACACTCCACTGACTTCCGTAGCCACCACACATGCTGTACATATATTCAGGAAAACACTTGCACCCAATTTTTAAAATCTTTTTATTATATATTTCTTTACTTACATTTCAAAGGTTATTCCCCTTCCCAGGTTCCTGTCCATAAGCCCCTATTCCTCCTTTCCCCCATACAGGTATTCTCCTATCCATCCCTCTTGTTGCCTCCCCCCATATTCCCCTGCGCCTGGGGTCCAACCTTAACAAGACAAGGGAGCTTTCCCTTCTGGTCCCCCCAACAAGGCTATTCTCTACTACATATGCAGTTGGAGCCCTGGGTCAGTCTATGTATAGTCTTTCGGTAGTGGTTCAGTCCCTGGAAGCTCTGGTTGGCTGGCATTGTTGTTTTTATGGGGTTGCAAGCTCCTTTAACTCTTTCAATACTTCCTCTAATTCCCCACAAGGGAGTCCTGTTCTCAGTTTAGTGGTTTGCTGCTAGCACGGACCTCTGTATTGGACATGCTCTGGATGTGTCTCTCAGGAGAAATCTATATCCAGTCTCCTTCTGCATGCATTTATTAGTTTCATCAATCTTATCTAGTTTGGTGGCTGTATATATATGGGCTACATGTGTGTCAGGCACCTTGAGTCGCTCGCTGCTCTAAACTTTGCTTCCATTTCCCCTCCTATGGATATTCTCCCCCTTTTAAGAAGGAGTGGGAGCATCTGCAGTTTGGTCATCCTTCTTGAGGTTCCTGTGGTCTATAGATTGCATCTTGGGTAATTTGAGCTTTTTGGATAATATCTACTTATCAATGAGTACATACCAAGTATGTTTTTTTTGTTATTAGGTAACCTCACTCAGGATGATATTTTCTAGTTTATTTCATTTGCCTATGAATTTCATGAAGTCATTGTTTTTCATAACTGAGTAGTACTCCATTGTGTAGATGTACCACATTTTCTGAATCCATTCCTCTGTTGAAGGACATCTGGGTTCTTTTCAGCTTCTGGCTATTATAAATAAGGCTGCTATGAACATAGTGGAGCATGTGTTGTTGTTTGTTGGAGCACATTTTGGGTATATGCCCAAGAGAGGTATAGCTGGGTCCTCAGGTAGTGTAATGTCCAATTTTCTGAGGAACCTCTAGACTGATTTCCAGACTGGTTGTACCAGTTAGCAGTCCCAATAACAATGGAGGAGTGTTTCTCTTTCTCCACATCCTTACCAGCGTCTGCTGTCACTTGAGTTTTTTATCTTAACCATTCTGAGTGGTGTGAGGTGGAATCTCAGGGTTGTTTTGATTTGTATTTCCCTGATGACTAAGGATGTTGAACATTTCTTTAGGTACTTGTCAGCCATTCGATATTCCTCAGCTGAGAATGTTTTGTTTAGCTCTGTACCCCATTTTTTAACAGGGCGATTTGGCTCTCTGGAATCTAACTTCTTGAGTTCTTTGTATATTTTGGATATTAGCTTTCCATCAGATGTAATGTAGGATTTGTAAAGATCTTTTCCCAATCTGTTGGTTGCCATTTTGTCCTAATGACAGTGTCTTTTGCTTGACAAGAGCTTTGCATTTTATGGGATCCCATTTGTCGATTCTTCATCTTAGAGCATAAGCCATTGGTGTTTTGATCAGGAAAATTTCCCCAACGCCCATATGCTAGATACTCTTCCCCACTATTTTTTCTATTAGTTTGAGTGTATTTGGTTTGATGTTGAGGTCCTTGATCCACTTGGACTTAAGCTTTGTTCATGGTGATAAGAATGGATCGTTGCATTCTTCTACATGCTGACCTCCCAGTTGAACCAGAACCATTCCCCATTGGATGGTTTTAGTTCCCTTGTGTCAAAGAACAAGTGATGATAGGTGTGTGGGTTCATTTCTTGGTCTTCAATTCTATTCATTTGATCTACCTGCCTGTCTCTGTACCAATACCATACAGTTTTTATGACTATTGCTCTGTAATACTGCTGAAATGAGAGATGGTGTTTCCCCCAGAAGTTCTTTTATTGTTGAGTATAGTTTTTGCAATCCTGGGTTTTTTCTTATTCCAAATGAATTTGCAAATTGCTCTTTCTATCTCTATAAAGAATTGAGTAGGAATTTTGATGGGGATTGCATTGCATCTCTAGATTGCTTTTGGCAAAATGGCCATCTTTCGTATATTAATCCTGCCAATCCATGAGCATGGAAGATCTTTCAATCTTCTGAGATCTTCCTCAATTTCTTTCTTCAGAGATTTGAAGTTCTTGTCATACAGATCTTTCACTTGCTTTGTTAAAGTCACACCAAGATATTTTATGTTATTTGGGAATATTGTAAAGGGTGTCATTCCCTTAATTTCGTTCTCAGCCTCTTTATCCTTTGAGTAGAAGAAGGCTACTGATTTCTTTGAGTTAATTTTATACCCTGTCACTTTGCTGAAGTGTTCATCAGCTTAAGTAGTTCTCTGGTGGAACTTTTGGGGTTGCTTAATTACACAATCATATCATCTGCAAATAGTGATATTTTGATTTCTTCCCTTCCAATTTGTATCCCTTTGACCTCCTTTCACTGTCTGATTGCTGTGACTAGGAATTCGAGTACTATATTGAATAAGTAGGGAGAGAGTGGGCAGCCTTGTCTAGTCTCTGATTTTAGTGGGATTCCTTCAAGTTTCTCTTCATTTAGTTTAATATTAGCTACTGGTTTGCTGTATATTGTTTTTACTATGTTTAGGGATGGGCCTTGAATTCCTGATCTTTCCAGGGCTTTTATTATGAAGGGGTGTTGAATTTTTTCAAATGCTTTCTTAGCATCTAATGAAATGACCATGCAGTTCTTATCTTTGTGTTTGTTTATATAGTGGATTACCTTGATGGATTTTCATATATTGAACCATCCCTTACATCCTGGGGATGAATCCTACTTGATCATGTTGGATGATCGTTTTGATGTGCTCTTGGATTCAGCTTGCAAGAATTTTATTGAGTATTTTTGTGTCGATATTCATAATGGAAATTGGTCTCAAGTTCTCTTTCTTTGTTGGGTCTTTGTGTAGTTTAGGGATAAGAGTAATTGTGGCTTCATAGAAGGAATTTGGTAGTGCTCCATCTGTTTCAATTTTGTAGAATTGCTTGGATAGTATTGGTATGAGGTCTTCTATGAAGGTCTGATAGAATTCTGTACTGAAACCCTCTGGACCTGGGATCTTTTTGGTTGGCAGACTTTTTTTTTTCTTTTTTTCTTTTGCTTGAATATTTCTTATATACATTTGGGAGTGTTATTCCCTTTCCGGTTTCGACAAACATCCCTCCCTCCTTCCTTATGGTGTTCCCCTCCCCACCCTCCCCCCCTTGCCGCCCTCCCCCCAACAGTCTAGTTCCCTGGGGGGTTCAGTCTTAGCAGGACCCAGGGCTTCCCCTTCCACTGGTGCTCTTACCAGGATATTCATTGCTACCTACGAGGTCAGAGTCCAGGGTCAGTCCATGTATAGTCTTTAGGTAGTGGCTTAGTCCCTGGAAGCTCTGGTTGCTTTGCATGGCACGCCTGGGTCTTGAGCTCCTTCAAGCTCTTCAGTTCTCTGATTCCTTCAACGGGGTCCTATTTCTCAGTTCAGTGGTTTGCTGCTGGCATTAGCCTATGTATTTGCTGTATTCTGGCTGTGTCTCTCTCAGGGAGCGATCTACATCGGCTCCTGTCAGTCTGCACTTCTTTGCTTCATCCATCTTGTCTAATTGTTGGCTGTATGTATGGGCCACATGTGGGGCAGGGCTCTGAATGGGTGTTCCTTCAGTCTCTGTTTTAATCTTTGGTTGTGAACTTTTCTGACTGCTTTATTTCTTTAGGAGTTATTGGGTTGTTTAGATGATTTATTTGTTCCTCATTTAACTTTGGTACCTGGTATCTGTCTAGGATATTGTCCATTTACTCCAGATTTTCCAGTTTTGTTGAATATAGGCTTTCGTGGTAGTATCTGATGATTTTTTAAAAATTTCTTGAGATTCTGTAGTTATGTCTCCCTTTTCATTTCTGATTTTCTTAATTAGGACACACTCTCTGTGTCCTCTGGTTAGTCTGGCTAAGGGTTTATCTATCTTGTTGATTTTCTCAAAGAACCAGCTCCTGCTTTGGTTGATTCTTTGTATAGTCCTTTTCGTTTCTACTTGGTTTATATCAGCTCTGAATTTGTTTATTTCCTGCCTTCTACTCTGTTTGGGTTCATTTATTTCTTTTTGTTCTAGAGCTTTTAGGTGCGCTGTCAAGCTGCTGACATATGCTCTCTCCTGTTTGTTTTTGCAGGCTGTCAGAGCTATGAGTTTACCTCTTACCATAACTTTCATTGTGTCTTATAAGTTTGGGAATGTTCTATTCATTCATATTAAATTCTATGAAGTCTTTCATTTCTTTCTTTATTTCTTCCTTGACCAAGTTGTCATTGAGTAGAGCATTGTTCAACTTCCATATATATGTGGGCTTTCTGTCATTATTGTTGTTATTGAAGACCAGTCTTAGTGTGTGGTGATCTGATAGGATGCATGCAATTATTTCTATCCTACTGTATCTGTTGAGGCCTGTTTTGTGACCGATTATACAGTTAATTTTGAAGAAGGTTCCATAAGGTGGTGAGAAGAAGGTATATCCTTTTGTTTTAGGATGGAATGTTCTATTAATATCTGTTAAATCCAATTGGTTCATCACTTCTGTTAATTTCTCTACATCTCTGCTAAATTTCTCTTTCCATGATCTGTCAATTGATGAGAGTGGGGTGTGGAAATCTCCTACTATTATCGTGTGAGGTGCAATGTGTGCTTTGAGCTTTAGTAAGGTTTCTTTTATGAATGTAGGTGTCCTTGAATTTGGAGCATTGATATTTAGGACTGATCATTCATCTTGGTGGATATTTCCTTTGGTGTATATAAAGTGCCCTTCCTCATCTTTTTTAATGACTTTTAGTTGAAACTCAACTTTGTTTGATATTAGAATGGCAACTCCAGCTTGTTTTTGGGCCATTTGCTTGGAAAATTGTTTTCCAGCCATTTACTCTAAAGATAGTGTCTGTCTTTGTCACTGAGGTATGTTTCTGCATGGCAAAATGCTGGTCCTCTTTATGTATCCAGTTGGTTAGGCTATGTCTTTTTATTGGGGAATTGAGTCCCTTGATGTTGAGAGATATTAAGGAATAGTGATTGTCGCTTCCTGTTATTTTTGTTGTTAGAAGTAAAATTATGTTTCTTTGTCTCTCTTTTGGTATCATTTCAAGGAAATTATATTCTTGCTTTCTGTACAGTGTAGTTTCTCTACTTGTGTTGGAATTTTCCATCTATTGTCCTTTGTAGGGCTGGATGTGTAAAAGGATATTGCATAAATTTGGTTTTGTCATGGAATATCTTGGTTTCTCTATCTATGTTAATTGAAAGTTTTGCTGGATACAGTAACTTGGTCTGGCATTTGTGTTCTCTAAGGGTGTATATGACATCTGTCAAGGATCGTCTGGCTTTCATAGTCTCTGGTGAGAAGTTTACTGTAGTTCTTATAGGTTTTCCTTTATATGTCACTTGACCTTTTCCCCTTACTGCTTTTTTTAAATACTCTTTCTTTGTTTTGTGCATTTGCTGTTTTAACTGTTGTGTCACGGGAGGAATTTCTCTTCTGGTGCAATCTATTGGAGTTCTGTAGGCTTCTTGTATGTTTATGGGCATCTCTTTCTTTAGGTTAGGGAAGTTTTCTTCTTTAATTTTGTTGAATATATTTACTGGCCCTTTAAGTTGGATGTCTTTACTTTCTTGTATACCTATTATCCTTTGGTTTGACCTTCTCATTGTGTCCTGAATTTCCTGTATGTTTTGGGCTAGGAGCTTTTTGCATTATCTTTGACAGTTGTGTCGATGTTTTCTATGGTATCTTCTGCCCATGTGATTCTCTCTTCTATCTCTTGTATTCTGTTGGTAATGCTTGTGTCCACGACTCCTTGTGTCTTCCTTTGGTTTTCTATACCCAGGGTTGTCTCCTTTTGTCCTTTCTTTATTGTTTCTATTTCCAGTTTCAATTCCTTCACCAGTTTGATTGTGTTTTCCTGTAATTCTTTCTGTCATTTTTGTGTTTCCTCTCTAAGTGCTTCTTCTTGTTTACTTGTGCTTTCCTGTATTTCTCTAAGGGAGTTCTTTATGTCTTTCTTAATGTCCTCCATCATTATCAAAATCTGCCATTTCAAATCTAAATCTTGCTTTTCTGGTGTGTTTGGATATCCAGTATTTTGTTTGGTGGGAGAACTGGGCTCTGATGATGCCAAGTAGTCTTGGTTTCTGTTGATTTATTTCCTGTGCTTGCCTCTAGTCACTGGGTTGCCTCTGGTGTTTGCTTGTCTTGCTGTTTCTGGGAGTGACTTTGCCCTGCTGTAGGCCTCTGTGTCAGCACTCCTGTAGAACTGTTTTCCTGTTTTCGTTCAGCCTTTCCTTAGAACAGGTGCTCTGCTCTCAGCTATGCTGGACCTCCTGGAGACTGTCTTTCAGCTCTAGGGGCAAGCAGGAATCAAAGGGTCCTGTCCCTGACTGTTTGTGTAGGTCCTTGCACCCAGCGGGTACAGTTGGCACTATGCAATTCCCTCTTGTGTCTGTGGGCAAAGTGTATTCTCCTCTGACTTCTCAGGAGTATCCACACTTCTGAGGTTCCAGCTCTCTCCCCCATGGGATTTGAGTTCAGGGAGCTATTTGGTGGGATCAGTGGATGGTCCTAGGCGCAGACTAGAACTGTGGGTACCTGGGAATGTCTGTACCTATATCCCTCTGTCCAGAGGCACTGTGCAGTTTCCCCTTGGACCAGGGATGTAGGCTGAAGTGTGCAGAGGTGGCAGTCTGTCCTGTGACCTTGGGATGGCTGCATTCCTGGGTGGTCCGCTCTTTTCCCTATGGGATTTGGGTGCAGCACCCAAATTTTTTTTTTTATTAACTTGAGTATTTCTTATTTACATTTCGATTGTTATTCCCTTTCCTGGTTTCTGGGCCAACACCCCCCTAACCCCTACCCCTCCCCTTCCATGTGGGTGTTCCCCTCCCCATCCTCCCCCCCCTTGCCGCTCTCCCCCCAACAATCACGTTCACTGGGGATTCAGTCTTAGCAGGACCCAGGGTTTCCCCTTCCACTGGTGCTCTTACTAGGATATTCATTGCTACCTATGAGGTTGGAGCCCAGGGTCAGTCCATGTATAGTCTTTGGGTAGTGGCTTAGTCCCTGGAAGCTCTGGTTGCTTGGCATTGTTGTTCATATGGGGTCTCGAACCCCTTCAAGCTCTTCCAGTTCTTTCTCTGATTCCTTCAACGGGGGTCCTATTCTCAGTTCAGTGGTTTGCTGCTGGCATTCGCCTCTGTATTTGCTGTATTCTGGCTGTGTCTCTCAGGAGAGATCTACATCCGGCTCCTTTCGGCCTGCACTTCTTTGCTTCATCCATCTTGTCTAATTGGGTGGCTATATATGTATGGGCCACATGTGGGGCAGGCTCTGAATGGGTGTTCCTTCAGTCTCTGTTTTAATCTTTACCTCCCTATTCCCTGCCAAGTGTATTCTTGTTCCCCTTTTAAAGAAGGAGTGAAGCATTCGCATTTTGATCATCCGTCTTGAGTTTCATGTGTTCTGTTCATCTAGGGTAATTCAAGCATTTGGGCTAATAGCCACTTATCAATGAGGAGAACCCAGATTTTTAAAACTAAATTTTACAAAGGAAACAGCAATCAGTTGTTTTTAAAGAAGAAATAAATATAGCTTTTCTTGTGTTGATAACATCTTACTCAGTAAAGTGGTTTCTTTCAAATACAAAAGTCAACAATGAAGGAAAATGGAAGAGGTATGTGGAAACAATGCACAAGTATGATAGGTTAGGCCTTGGAAAAATTAACAGAAAAAGCATTGATTGAAGGAAATCTTATTTTAAAAGACAATAAAGAAGTCATAATTCTAGAAGTGAAAAGAGTAGCATCATTAAATATACAGCATAGATTAAAGCGATAATAAAGTCCAGGAGGGTGATACGTGCCTGTAATCATATGCACAAGTGGCTAAAGCACAAGAATCAAAAGCTTAAGGTCTGAGGTAACAGCAAGACTGCGCTTAAAAATATTAGTATAATCAGAAAACTTTTATGTTTAGATGAGAACTTAAGCCAATAGGCAAACTTCTAGTTGTACATAAATTATTGCTAAATATACAGGGACCAATCTATATTTACCTCAAAATGTTAGCCGTTGACCTTGGAAAATAAGTAGCATTATTGATTATACTAACATACTGAGTTAAGAAATGTAATGCACTCTAGTAGACGCGGAAAATGTATTTGGTTCATGTGGTGATTATTGTTACTTGATAGTTTGAAAGAATTTAGACTCACCTAGGAATACAAGTCCCTTAGCAAGCCAGCAGTGGGCTATTTTAGCTGCAGTCATTGAAGGGGATAGCCCTGCCAACTCTTCCCAGTGCTGAGGTCCTGGACTATACAGTGGAGAAAGGGTGCAACAGCACAGTTATCACTGCTCTTTACGTCATGTTTATGAATGAGATATAGCCAGCTGTTTTCATTTCTTGCTCCCTCAACTTCCACTCTATGACAGATTTGGACTATGACAGAAAATAAACCATTGCTACCTTACATTGCTTTTGTTAGGTTAGTTTATCATAACAACATGGAAAAAAAAACTGAGCAGAACTCAATAGCAAGCAATTCATGATGGAAACTGTTATCAAATTACTTTCAGATGAAAACTACTCTACTGTGATTTAATGTGTGTACCAATGTCTAAAACATGTTTCTATTCCAGGGAAAAGATTTTAAACTATTACTTTTATGCAAAGTATGGTGAAGGGTACCTGTAATTATAGCCCTTGAAAGAGACAGAAAAATCACATGTCAAGACATCTTCATCAAAATAAAGAGACCCTGTCAGATAGAGAAAAAAATTCTATTTGACATTACAATTAATACATTATTAATCAGTATAATGCTAGTGATCATCTTCTGAAACATTTTGGTATTTGTAAAAATGCAAGTATAAGAGTTAAATTTGAGGGCTCAACATGTAGCTTTGTGTTTGTATATTATGCAGAAAGGGCTGGGCTGATCCTCAGCATAGAAAAATAAAAGTAAAACAAAATAAAAGAGAAGCAAACTACAAGGTCTCTAAGAATAAACATGAGGACATTTATATAAGGAGCGAAAATAGAAAATTACAGTAACTTCAGACAAATAGTTGCAATAGACAGTCCATGGTTGTGGGTTAGAAGTCTTAATATGCAGATATGGATTTTTCCTATAGCAATCCACATATCTTCAGAAATTATTTAGTGTATTTGGAAGGAGAATAATGGTTATTTTAAGTAAAAAACCAACTGTATAACTTTAGGAAGGCTGATGTGTCTATTTGCCTTTCCGTTTATTTGGCAGGTGGGAAGGATGTTGCAGGAGAGAAATTTAGTACATAACAATGCTGACAGCTAGCTTATCACCACAACCACAATGAATCTGCCTAAATAAACACTTTGATAAAATTCTTATACTCCACTTTTCTACATGTCCTTTGCCTTAGATCATTTAGTTCTTAGTGACATTGAATTTAGTGCCTTAACCAAGGTACATAACTTGCTTTGTAACTCCTTAATAAATGTATTATTTTTAATAATTATAAAAGAATCATACATTGATCATTTCTTTAAAGTTCATTTTCTTAGAAAATTCCCATGTACAGATAAAATTAATAAAACTTGTGTGCTTTTCCTCTTGTTAATCAGTCTTTGTACTAAGAAGGAAATTGGATTTTTCTCACAATCTTTAAAATTTAATTTTAAAGTATGACTTTAAATAAAATAAAGTTCATAGAATTTCAGGGAAATATTAAGAGTTTTGGGGTTTTTTCCTGATCTAAATGTACAAAATTTTTCACACTTCTCGGGATCAAACCCAGTTCGTGCCAGACAAATGCTCTTTTACTAAGTCACGTGCTTCTTCACAATTTAACATAGCACAGAAATACTCTGTATACAAACTTATGTTTATGGAAGGACACCATAAATATAAATCACAGACTAGAAAGGTTGTATTTGCAAGATATTTAACTAGAGTGGCATTAGTATTGAGAATATGTAATTGAATACCACCATTTAAAAGTATCAATGATAATAAAATAAAAATGAACATTAAAATCGGATGAAGCTTAATGAAATCAAAAGCCAAATTTACAAAAATTATTTAAGATCGTGCCTAAACTTTAGTTGGATAAAACTACTGGAGGACTATAAGCCATAACTACAATGACCTGCTCTTTTAAACACTGTGCTTTAAAAGTCCCAAACTATCAAATTCTGAAGAGTGCATGAAAACAAATTGACAGAAATGCCTTGGAAAACAAGTGGTATCATTTCAAGTTTAACATTTTTTCCCTGCAGCTACTCCTTATAACCAGCTAAATTTGCATTATTTTCTCTGTGTTCTTGTGTCTCTCATTCTGTTTTTTCAAGGTGTGTTCCATGCTCTTCTCCTCTCTCTTTTACATTCACTTAACCATGTCTGTTGGTCATACTTAGTCTACTTCTTTTTCTCTCTACTCTGGATTATTCCAGATGCCTTGTTTCTTCTATCATATCTACAATAAAAATCTTTGGCATAGCCACCAAAGGGGGTGGGGAGAAACATTCTTCTTCCTCTGCAACAGTTACTGCCCTTGTAAACATGCATCATCAAGAAACTCTTGTGTATATCCTCCATGAGACCTGTAGAGACATTGTGTATAGTTTTGAAATGTTGCAGCTTAAACATGTTAGCAAAGAATGAATACATTGTTTATCATATAACAGAATACTCTATAGAACCTCTCACCATTGTCCCAGCCTACAGAGCTTTGACTCACCTATATTCCCAAAAGTGACACTCCAGGTACCAACCACTGGCTTCCTCAACTAGGCTTCCCTGAAGTTCCCAGTAATTTTGCTCTAAAAGCTCATCCCATAAACCTCATGCAACACCTAGGAAAAAATTACTCACAGTGCTCATATGTACCTTTACCACTCTGGAACTTCCTGTAACAAAATAGAGAGGAAAATGGCTACCACTACCCTAGTAAACCTTAGTCTTTCATTGAATATTTTAAATGTTTCCAATTAAAGAAGGAAAAATAAAGAAGAAAGAAAGAAGGAAAGTAGGAAGGAAGAACTCAACAAGCTCATCCAGATATACAAATATCAGTGCAAAAAAAAGGAAGACCATGAAAAACCAAGGCAACATGTCTCTTCTGTCAACCACTAACCCCATAATTATAGGAGTTAATGAAAATGACATGGAAGAACAATTTAATATACTCAAGTAACACAAAGGAGAGACAAATAATCATTTTTCTCTCTTTTTTTAATTGGGAATTTCTTATTTACATCTCAAATGTTATTTATTCCCTTTCCTGGTTTCCTGCCCATAAGCCCCTTAAGCCCTACCTCTCCCCTTCTGTAAGGTTGTTCCCCTCCCCTTCCATCTTCCCCTTACTGCTCTCCTGACAATCCCCTACACTGGGTGTCCACCCTTGTGAGGACAAAGGGCTTCTCCTTCCACTGGTGTGCCAACAAGGCTATTCAATGCTACATATGCAGTTGGAGCCATGGGTCAGTCCATGTATAGTCTTTAGGTAGTGGTTTAGTCCCTGGAAGCTCTGGTTGGTTGGCACTGTTGTTCTTATGGGGTTGCAACCCCCTTCAGCTCTTTCTATCCTTTCTCTAATTCCTCCAATGGGGGTTCCCTTCTCATTTCAGTTGTTTACTGCTAGCATTTGCCTCTGCATTTGACATGTTCTGTCTGGGTCTCTCAGGAGAGATCTGTATCTGGTTCCTGTCAGCATGCACTTCTTAGCTTTATCCATCTTATCTAGCTTTGGTGGATGTATATCTATTGGACACATGTATGGCAGGCGCTGAATGGCCATTCCTTCAGTTTTTGCTCTAAACTTTGCATCCCTATCCTCTCCTATCTGATGTTTTGTTTCCCTTTTTTAAGATGGGTGACACATTTACATTTGGTGTCCTTCTTCTTGAGTTCCATATCGTTCATGGACTGCATATAAACTTGAACCTCTGCAAATGCAAAAATACCCCACTAAAACACATTGAACCTCACACAAAAATTTTGGGAGGCTTCAACACCCAGCTCACACCAATGGACAGGTCATTAAATAGAAAGTAAACAGAGATACAGTGAAATTAAACGAAGTTATGAACCAAATGGATTTAACAGATATATAAAGAACATTTCACCCCCCAAAAAGAGAATATACCTTTGTCTAATCACCTAGTGGAATCTTCTCCAAAATTTACTATACAGTAAGATATAAACCAAGCCTCAAAAGAAAACTGAAATAATCACATGTATTCCATCAGATCACCATGGACCAATGATAGACTTCAACATCAGCAAAAACAAAAGTTGGGTTATGTTGTGTCTTCATTTTCATTGAGTTTTATAAAGTCTTTAAATTTCGTCACTGTCTTTTGTTTTTATCCCCACTTTCAATTCTGATTTTGATAATTTTAATAATGTCTCTTTTTTTAGTAAGTTTGTTTAAGGATTTAAATATGTTGTTGATTTTGTCAAAAAAAAAAAACCAGCTCTTAGTTTTGTTGATTCTTTGTATTGTTTGGTTTGTTTCTAGCTTATTGAATTCAACCCTGATTTTGATTATTTCCTGCCATCTACTCCTGCCCTCAAGAGACTGGAGACTGCAGGAAGTTTAGAGGTCTGGTGGGGTGGGGGGGGGAGGCATGTTCTTGTGCAGAAACTGGGAGGTGAGGGTGGGGAGGAGTTATCGGATATGGAACAGTTGGTGAGGGTGTCATGGACCAGGGATGGGAATAAAATCTGGAGTGTAAAAATAAATAAAAAAAAAATTTGAAAAAGACCTAATACCAATACTTCTAAAAGTATTTCATTGAATAGAAACAGAAGGAATACTACCTACTACATTTTATGAAACTAAAGGTACATTAATATCTAAACCACACAAAGACCCAATAAAGAAAGAGAACTTCCGCCCAATTTCCCTCATGAACTTTGATGCAAAAATACTCAATAAATTCTTGCCAACCGAATCCAAGAACACATCAGAACAATCTTTTACCAGGAATCATCCCAGGGATGCAGGGATGGTTCAATATATGGACATCCATCTATGTAATCAACTGTATAAACAAACTCAAATAAAAACTACATGATCATCTCATGCTAAAAATGCATGTGACAAAATACAACACCACGTCACACTAAATTATTGGAGAGAACAACAATACAGGGCCCATACCTAAACAAAGTAAAAGCAATATACAGCAAGTCAATATCCAACATCAAACTAATTGGAGATTAAATTGAAACAATCCTTTTGAAATCAGTGACAAGGCTGCCCAATCTCTCCCATCAATTTTATATACTACTTGAATTTCTAGCCAGAGCAATTTGGCAACAAAAGGAGATCAAGTGGATACAAATTGGAAAGGAGGAAAAGAAGATACCACTATTTGCAGATGATGTGGTAGTATATATAAGCGACCCAAAAAATCCACAAGAGGACTCCTAAAGCTGATAAAAACTTCAGCAAAGTGGCTGGATATAAAATTATCTCAAACAAATCAGTAGCCTTCCTCTACTCAAAAGATAAACAGGCTACAAAAGAAATTATGGAAATGACATCCTTCAAAATAGTCCCAAATATTATAAAAAACTCAGTGTGACTTTAACCAAGCAAGTGAAAGATCTGTATGATAAGAACTTCAAGACTCTGAAGAAAGAAATTGAAGAAGATCTCAGAAGATGGAAAGAACTCCCATGCTCATGGATTGGCAGGATTAGTATAGTAAAAAATGGCTATCTTGCTGAAAGCAATTTACATATTCAATACACTCTCCATCAAAATTCCAACTCAATTCTTCATAGAGTTAGAAAGAGCAATTTGCAAATTCATTTGGAATAATAAAAACCCAGGACATCAAAATACCTCAGAAGATGGAATGTTCTCCATGTTCATATTACCAAAAACATTCTGTAGAATCAATGAAATCCTCGTCAAAATTCCAACTCAATTCTTTTTTTTGGGTTGAAATCACCTTTTTTTTTTTTTTAATTAACTTGAGTATTTCTTATATACATTTTGAGTGTTATTCCCTTTCGGTTTCAGACAACATCCCTCCCCTCCCCTTCTTTGTGGGTGTTCCCCTCTCCACCCCTCCCCCATTGCCGCCCTCCCCCAACAGTCTAGTTCACTGGGGTTCAGTCTTACAGGACCCAGGGCTTCCCCTTCCACTGGTGCTCTTACTAGGATATTCATTTGCTACCTATGAGGTCAGAGTCCAGGGTCAGTCCATGTATAGTCTTTAGGTAGTAGCTTAGTCCCTGGAGCTCTGGTTGCTTGGCATTTGTTGTATATATGGGGTCTCAAGCCCCTTCAAGCTCTTCCCCAACTCAATTCTTAACAGAGATAGAAAGACCAATTCTGAATTTTTTCTGGAATAACAAAATACCCAAGACATCAAACACCATTCTCAATAATGAAAGAACTTCTGGTGGAATCACCATCCCAGACCACAAGGTATACTACAGAGCAATAGTAATAAAAACTGCATG
Source organism: Rattus rattus (assembly GCF_011064425.1). NCBI lineage: Eukaryota > Metazoa > Chordata > Mammalia > Rodentia > Muridae > Rattus > Rattus rattus. The sequence continues at coordinate 116,315 of NW_022651196.1, forward strand.
GTAGGGGTTGGGGATTTGGCTCAGTGGTAGAGTGCTTGCCTAGGAAGCGAAAGGCCCTGGGTTCGGTCCCCAGCTCCGAAAAAAAAAAAAAAAAAAAAAAAAATTAAAAAAAAAAAAAAACTGCATGGTATTGGCACAGAGACAGACAGATAGATCAATGGAATAGAATTGAAGACCCAGAAATGAACCCACACACCTTTAGTCTCTTGACCTTTGATAAAGGAACTAAATACATACAGTGGAAAAAAGAAAACATTTTCAACAAATGGTACTTGTTCAACTGGAATTCAACAAAAAGAATGTAAATTGGCCCATTTTTACTTCCTTATGCAATGCTCAAGTCTAAGTGGATTTAGGACCTCCATATACAACCAGATACCATGAATCTAACGGAAAAGAAAGTGGGAAAGAACCTTGAACACATTGACAGAGGAGAAAGTTTCCTGAACAGAACACCAAGGGCATATGCTCTAAGATCAAGAGGCAAATGGGAACTCATAAAACTAAAAGCTTCTGTAAGGCAAAGGACACTGACATTAGGACAAAACGACAATGAAAGATTGGGAAAAGATCTTTGCCAATCCTACATCCAATAGAGGGCTAATATCCTAAATATACAATGAACTCAAGAAGTTAGACTCCAGAGAGTCAAATAACCCTATTAAAAATGGGGTACAGAGCTAATCAGAGAATCCTCAACTGAGGAATCTGGAATGGCCAAGAAGCACTTATAGAAATGTTCAACATCCCGAGTCATCTGGGAAATGCAAATCAAAATAACCTAAGATTCCATCTCACACCAGTCAGAATGGCTAAGATAAAAAACTCAGGTGACAGCAGATGTTGTCGAGGATGTGGAGAAAGAGGAACAGTCCTCCATTTTTAGTGGGATTGCAAGCTGGTTCAACCACTTTGGAAATCAGTCTGGAGATTCCTCAGAAAATTGGACCCAGGTATATCACTCCTGGGCTTATACCCAAATGATACTCCAACATCTAACAAGGACATATGCTACACTATATTCATGGCAGCTTCATTTATAACAGCCAGAAGGTAGAAACCACCCAGATATCACTCAACTTAAGAGTGGATACAGAAATTTCTGATACATTTACACAATGGAGAACTGCTCAGCTATTAAAAACAACGATTCGTGAAATACACAGGCAAATAGAGCTAACTTGGAAATATCATCCTGAGGGAGGTAACCCAGTCACAAAAGTCCACACTTGTTATGATAAATGGATATTAGCCAAAAGGAAGCTCAGAATACCCCTGATACAAATCACAGACTATATGAAATTCACAAAGAAAGAAGATCCCGAACAACACTGCCAACCCCTGCCCACATCCCTGGCCCAACAGGAAACTGTATAAGGCCTCTGGGCTCCCGTGGGAGAGGGCCCAGGAGAGGCAGGAGCCCTGCCTGAGACACCGCCGGAACCTGAAGGGACCGACTGGATAAACAGTTCTCTGCACCCAAATCCCGTGGGAGGGAAAGCTAAACCTTCAGAGAGGCAGACACGCCTGGGAAGACAGAAGAGACTACATTCTGCCCACATTTCTAACTCCAGAGGAAAACACCAAATGCCATCTGGGACCCTGGTAAACGGGGGCTCCAGCAAAAGGCAGCGCAGTTCCTCCTGGTTGCGGCCCTCAGGGAGAGCTCATAAGCAACACCCCACGAGCAAACTTGAGCCTAGGGACCACAGGTAAGACCAACTTTTCTGCCCCAAGTGACCTGCCTGGTGAACTCAGGACACAGGCCCACAGGAACAGATGAAGACCTGTAGATAGGAAAAACTACACGCCCGAAAGCAGAACACTCTGTCCCCATAACTGGCTGAAAGAAAACAGGAACACAGGTCTACAGCATTCCTGACATACAGGCTTATAGGACAGTCTAGCCACTATCAGAAATAGCAGAACAAAGTAACACTAGAGATAATCTGATGGCGAGAGGCAAGTGCAGGAACCCAAGCAACAGAAACCAAGACTACATGGAATCATCAGAGCCCAATTCTCCCACCAAAGCAAACACTGAATATCCAAACACATCAGAAAAGCAAGATCTAGATTCAAAATCATATTTGATCATGATGCTGGAGGACTTCAAGAAAGACATGAAGAACTCCCTTAGAGAAACGCAGGAAAACATAAAGAAACAAGTAGAAGCCTGTAGAGAGGAATCACAAAAATCCCTGAAAGAATTCCAGGAAAACACAATCAAACAGTTGAAGGAATTAAAAATGGAAATAGAAGCAATGAAGAAAGAGCACAGTGAAACAACCCTGGATATAGAAAACCAAAGGAAGAGACAAGGAGCCGTAGATACAAGCATCACCAACAGAATACAAGAGATAAAAGAGAGAATTGCAGGAGCAGAAGATTCCATAGAAATCATTGACACAACTGTTAAAGATAATGTAAAGTGGAAAAAGCTACTGGTCCAAAACATACAGGAAATCCAGGACTCAATGAGAAGATCAAACCTAAGGATAATAGGTATAGAAGAGAGTGAAGACTCCCAGCTCAAAGGACCAGTAAATATCTTCAACAAAATCATAGAAGAAAACTTCCCTAACCTAAAGAAAGAGATGCCCATAAGCATACAAGAAGCCTACAGAACTCCAAATAGATTGGACTAGAAAAGAAACACCTCCCGTCACATAATAGTCAAAACACCAAATGCACAAAATAAAGAAAGAATATTAAAAGCAGTAAGGGAAAAAGGTCAAGTGAAATATAAAGGCAGACCTATCAGAATCACACCAGACTTCTTGCCAGAGACTATGAAAGCCAGAAGCTCCTGGAAAGATGTCATGCAGACCCTAGGAGAACACAAATGCCAACCCAGGTTACTGTATCCTGCAAAACTCTCAATTAACATAGATGGAGAAACTAAGATATTCCATGACAAAACCAAATTTACACAATATCTTTCTACAAATCCAGCACTACAAAGGATAATTAATGGTAAAGCCTAACATCAGAAGTCAAGTTACACCCTAGAAAAAGCAAGAAACTAATCGTCTTGGCAACAAAACAAAGAGAAGAAAAGCATACAAACATAATCTCACATCCAAATATGAATATAACAGGAAGCATTAATCACTATTCCTTAATATCTCTCAACATCAATGGTCTCAACTGCCCAATAAAAAGACATAGATTAACAAACTGGATCCGCAATGAGCACCCTGCATTGTGCTGCCTACAGGAAACACACCTCAGAGAACAAAGACAGACACTACCTCAGAGTGAAAGGCTGGAAAACAAGTTTCCAAGCAAATGGTCGGAAGAAGCAAGCTGGAGTAGCCATTCTAATATCGAATAAAATCAATTTTCAACGAAAAGTCATCAAAAAAGATAAGGAAGGACACTTCATATTCATCAAAGGAAAAATCCACCAAGATGAACTCTCAATCCTAAATATCTATGCCCCAAATACAAGGGCACCTACATACGTAAAAGAAACCTTACTAAAGCTCAAAACACACATTGCACCTCACACAATAATAGTAGGAGATTTCAACACCCCACTCTCATCAATGGACAGATCATGGAAACAGAAATTAAACAGAGAGCTAGACAGACTAAGAGAACTCATGAACCAAATGGACTTAACAAATATTTATAGAACATTCTATCCTAAAGCAAAAGGATATACCTTCTTCTCAGCTCCTCATGGTACTTCCTCCAAAATTGACCATATAATAGTCAGAATGGCTAAGATCAAACCTCATGTGACAGCAGATGCTGGGGAGGATGCGGAGAAAGAGGAACACTCCTCCATTGTTGGTGGGATTGCAGAGTGGTACAACCATTCTGGAAATCAGTCTGGAGGTTCCTCAGAAAATTGGACCCAGCTGAGGACCCAGCTATACCTCTCTTGGGCATATACCCTAAAGGTGCCCCAACATATAAAAAAGACACGTGCTCCACTATGTTCATAGCAACCTTAGTTATAATAGCCAGAAGTTGGACAGAACCCAGATGCCCTTCAACAGAGGAATGGATACAGAAAATGTGGTACATCTACACAATGGAATATTATTCAGCTATCAAAAACAATGACTTTATGAAATTCTTAGGCAAATGGATGGAACTGGAAAATATCATCCTGAGTGAGGTAATCCAATCACAGAAAAACACACATGGTATGCACTCATTGATAAGTGGCTATTAGCCCAAATGCTTGAATTACCCTAGAGGAACAGAACACATGAAACTCAAGACATATGATCAAAATGTGAATGCTTCACTCCTTCTTTAAAAGGGGAACAAGAATACCCTTGGCTGGGAATAGAGAGGCAAAAAGATTAAACAGAGACAGAAGGAACACCCATTCAGAGCCTGCTCACATGTGGCCCGTATATACAGCCACCCAATTAGACAAGATGGATGAAACAAAGAAGTGCAGGCCGACAGGAGCTGGATGTAGATCTCTCCTGAGAGACACAGCCAGAATACAGCAAATACAGAGGCGAATGCCAGCAGCAAACCACTGAACTGAGAATAGGACCACCGTTGAAGGAATCAGAGAAAGGACAGGAAGAGCTTGAAGGGGCTCGAGATCCCATATGTACAACAATGACAAGCAGCCAGAGCTTCCAGGGACTAAGCCACTATCCAAAGACTATACACAGACTGACACTGGACTCTGACCTCATAGGTGGCAATGAATAGCCTAGTAAGAGCACCAGTGGAAGGGGAAGCCCTTGGTCCTGCTAAGACTGAACACCCAGTGAACATCATTGTTGGGGGGGGAGGGGGGTAATGGGGGGAGGATGGGGTGTGGAACACCCATAGAGAAGGAGAAGGGGGGGGGATAGGGGGATGTTGGCCCAGAAAAAGGGAGAGGGAATAACAATCGAAATGGAAATAAGAAAACTCAATTTAATAAAAAAAAATGAAAAAAAAAAAAAGAAAGAAGACCCTACAAATTGTGGATGCTACAGGCTACTCAGTAGGGGGAAGAGAATAATCTCTTGGAAGTAGAGGGACAAAGGGATCTGGGAGGTAGGGTGGGGGGAAAGGGAAAAAGGAGGTACAGTTCAGATATTGGAGTTGGGGGAGATATATAGAGGCTTAGGCATTTGAAATTATGTGTAGGGAATGTTGGGGGGGTGTAATGGGGCATGGATTGGGAGGGAACACCCATATAGAAGGGGGGAGAGGGATGGATTGGGGGATAATGGACAGAAACCGGGAAAGGGAATAACATTTGAAATGTAAATAAGGAATACCCAATTTAATAAAAATACAAGAAAAAAAGAAAGAAAGCATGAGCAGCAGTGGAAGAAGTAGAACTGGGTGTAGGCACTAGAAAATCCCAGATGCCAGGGACACAGGAGTTTACCATGATCCAACAGGGAGAACATTAATCAAAATACCCAACTAAGGGGAGATAGAATCTGTAGAGACCATATCTAGTGGACAGGCATAGCCGTTTGAGGGATGGGGCCATTTACCCACCTCAAAAATATTAATCCAGAATTCCTTCTGTCAAAGGGAAATGCAGGGACAAAGAGTGGAGCAGAAACTGAAAGAAAGGCCATCTAGAACCTGCCTTAGGGATCCATCCCATCTGTAGATATCAAACCCAGACACTGTTGCTGATGGCAAGAATTGCTTAAACATAGGAGCCCGGTATAGCTGTCCCCTGAGAGGGTCTGCCACAGCCTGACCAATACAGATGAGGATGTACATAGCCAAACACTGGACTGAGCATGAGGATCCCCACGCAAGAGTTTGGGCAAGAACTGTAGGAGCTGAAGGGATTTTCAACCCCATAAGAAGAACAATAGTGTCAACCCCAAAACTCCTAGGGTCCAAACCATCAACCAAAGAATGCAGAAGGGAACTCAAGGATACAGCTGGATATGTAGCAGAGTACTACCTTATCTGTCATCATTGAGGTGGGAGCATCTCGGTCTAGTGAAGGGTAGATGACCCATGGTAGGGGAATGCTAGGGTGCTAAGGCAGGACTGTGTGGGCAGGTGGGGGATCACCCTCATAGAGGCAGCAGGAGGGTATAGGGGGCTTGTGGACAGGAAACTGGGAAAGTGGATGATATTTGAAATGTAAATAAATACAATGACCAATAAAAGTAAAAAAGAAAACAAAAAATTGATAAATGTGACCTCATGAAATTGAAAAGCTCCTGTAAGGCAAAATACACTGTCAATCAGACAAATTGGCAAACTACATATTGGGAACAAATCTTCCCTAACCCTATATCTCACAGAGGGCTAATATCTAAAACGCATAAAGACCTCAAGTTGTTAACATCCAATAAAGCAAAGAACCTTATTTAAAAGTGGAGTGCAGAAATAAACAGAGAATTCACCACAGAAAAATCTCGAATGGTTGAAAAGCACTTCAAGAAATTTTCAAAGTCCTTAGTCATCAGAGAAATGCAAATCAAAATGACCCTGAGATTCTACTTCATACCAATCAGAATGGGTAAGGTCAAAAGTTCAAGTGTCAGCACACACAAGCAAGAATGTGGAGAAGGAGGAACACTCCTCCGTTGCTAGTGAGATTTCAAACTGGTATAACTAATGTGAAAATCAATCTCGAGGTTCCTCACAAAACTTGAAAATGTTCTACCTGAAGTTCCAACTTTACCACTACTAGACATACACTCAAAAGACACTCCACCATACCATAGGGACATGTGCTCCAGCATGTTCATAGCAGCCTTATTTATAATAGTCAGAAGCTAGGAACAACCCAGAAGTTCCTCAACCGAAGAATGGATAAAGAAAATGTGGTTCATTTCTACAATGGGATATTACTATTCAGCTATTAAAATGAGAACATCATGCATTTTACAGGCAAATGGATGGAAGTAGAAAATATCATTTTTAGTGATGTATCTCAAGCCCAAAAGGATATGCATGGTATGTACTCACTGCTATGTGAATATTAGCTAAAATGTACAAAATACCTAGGATACATCCTAAGGAGTATAAGAAATATAACAAGCAAAAACGCCTGAAAGAGGAGATTTCAATTCCACTTCGAAAGGGGAAGAAAACAATCAAGGTAGGCAGAGATAGGGAAGGATCTGGTAGGAGAGGGGACAGGGAGGAGAAAAGAGGAACAATATTTGATATGGGGGCAGGAGAGTAGTCCTGAGGGCCAAGAGAATGAATGGAAATAGGAAGTTTTGGGGAGTAGGAGGTAGGGGAACCCTCTAGAAAGTACCAGAGACCCAGAAGGTTAGACATTCTCAGTAGTCATTAGCAGTGACTTTAGCCAAAATGCCCAACAATGGGGAGAGGGAGCTCAAAGAGTCTACCTCCATCAGATTGAGCCTCAAGTAGAGGGACAGGGTTACTAACCCACAGTCAATATTTCTGACCCAGAATTGTTCTTGCCTAAATAACTGCAGGGACTTAAATGGAGATGAGACTTGGGATCCATCTGTGGTGGGGGGAGGCTGACACCAAGTTCTCATGTTATTACTGCTGCTATGATGTGCTTACTGATGAGAGCCTGGCATGGCTGTCCTCTGAGAGTTTCTACTAGCACCTGACTGAGACAGAGGCAGATACTTATATCCAACCATTGGACTGAAGTTGGGGACCCCTAAATTTGAATGAAGGAAGGGTTGAAGAAACTGAAAGGGAGAGAATTCCCATAGGAAGACCAGCAGATTCAATTAACCCAGACCCCAGGGAGCTCCCAGAGACTGAGCCACCAACCAGGAGCATACACGGGTGGTCTGAGTCCCCTGGCGCATGTATATAGCAGAGATCTGCCTCAGTGGGAGATGATGAGCTTAATCCTGAGTGCTCAGGGAAGGGGGAGGTCTGGTGGGGGAAGCATCTTCTTGGAGGCAAGGGGGAGGAGAAAAGGATGAGGATATGTTGGAGGGGCTCTGATGGGGGTAAATGACTAGAATGTAAATAAACAAAATAACTCAAAAAGTTAAAGGAGAAATAAAATATAATATCCCAATAATAGAAGCAGAGTAAGGAATTTATGACTAATAAATAATCAAGATGAAACCAGAACACTCCAGCTGACAAACACATTCAGTGAAGTAGATGAATGGAAAACGAACATGCAAAAACTGGTAACCTTCCTATAGGCCAATAGCAAACATACCACGAAAGAAATCAGAAAAACAATCTCATTCACAATTGCTTCAAATATAAAATCACATAAAATATATTGGAATAAATCTAGCAAGGGAATTTAAAGGCTTGGGTAATGAGAACTTTAAGACTGTAATTTCGACTATACTCGATGTTGGAAGACTTCCCATGCATGTTGGTTGATATAATTCATATTTTGAAAATGGCAATTGTATCAAAAGCAGGTTACATATTGAATGCAATCTACATCCAAATTTCAATGTAATTCTTCAAAGAAAATGTAAAATAATCTCAAAATCATGTGGAGAAACAAAGGCCTCCAAATAGACAAAATAAAGTTGTACAATAAAAATACTGTTTGGGCAGCCAAACATTGGACTGAGTTTGGGCACTCTTATGGAAGAGTTGGGAGGAATGAGTTCCCTGAATAGTATAGGAACTTTATAAAAATACCAACAGAGTCAACTAACCTGGACTCTTGGGGTTCTCAGAGACTGAATCAACAACCAAAGGCATACACTGGCTGGACCCATTTCCTCACATATGTAGCAGATGTGCAGCCTGGTCTTCATGTGGGTCCCTCAACCATTGGTGCTGGGGCTTTTCCTAAACCTGTTGTGAATCTGTGCATCCTATTCCCCTGAGCTGCCTTGTCTGGTCTCAGTAGGAGAGGCTGCTATTAGCCCTGCAGAGACTTGTGGTAGGGTGGGGGATACCTATTGGGTGACTACACATTTTTAAAGGAGAAGGGGAGAGGAGAATAGAAGAGGAGAAAGGGAGAGGAGAATGGGGGAGGGACTTTGTAAGGGCTACAGTATAGTACAGATCTACAGTAATAAAAGCAGCATGGTTCTGTCTTAAAATCAAGACCCATTGATCAAGAGAATAAATTTGAAGACTCAAATGTGTGCTCTAACAGCCAGCTGACTTTTTTACAAATATGGCAACAATTCACATTGGATAAAAGAAAGTATCTTTAACAAATAGTTCCAGTCAACTTGTACAACCTCCTCCTGAAGAATGAAACTTCTTTTAGTTAGGGTTTTACTGCTGTGAACAGACACCAAAATGGATACAAGTCTTACCAAGGACAACATTTAATTGGGGCTGGCTTACAGATTCTGAAGTTTAGCCCATTATCATCAAGGCGGGAACATGGCAGCATCTAGGCAGACATGGTGTGGGCAGAGGTGAGAGTTCTATATCTTCATCTGAAGGCTGCTAGCAAAATACTGACTTCCAGGCAGCAAGGGTGAGGGTCTTATAGCACACACTTACAATGACACAAATATTCCAACATAGCCACACCTCCTAATAGTGCCACTCCCTGGGTAAAGCATATACAAACCATCACACAACTAGATCCTCATCTGTAATCATGTGCAAAATCCAACACTAAATGGATGAAAAAACCTCGACGTAATACCTCATACATGAGTGTGATAGAGGAGCAAGTAGGAAATAAACTTCAACCTGTAGGCACAGTAATGGACTTAATGAATAGGAGTGATGGCATTAAGACCAACAATTGAAATATAGGATCTTGTGAAACTAAAAAATATTTATATTGCCAAGGAAAACATTATTCTTGTGAAATGACAATCTATAGAGTAGGAGAATAATCTTTGTCAGCTATATATCTAACAGAAATTTAAGGTTTAGAATATACAAAAATTCAAAAACTAAGCATCTGGTTGGGAGAGATGGGTGATGTGTTAAACATACTTAATGTTCTTGCCGAAGACTTAGATTCCATTCTTAGTAACCAAATGGCAGATCCCAAATGACTTTCTTCCAGTTCCAGTGGATTGTATGTACATTCAGACACTCAGACCTCAGAAGTTGCTGAATAAACAAGAAACACACATATTCTCCCTCCCTTCCTTATACACACACACACACACACACACACACACACATACACACACACACTCACTCACTTACACTCACACACACACAAATAAATAATTTTTTTAAACTACATAAGAAGAAAAATTATGCAATTAACACTTGGGGCATGGAGCTAAATAGTAGGTACTAAAAGAGGAAATATAAATGCATGAGACGTATCTTTTAAGGGTTTAGCATTCAATCAGACCAGAAAAATGAGAAGCTAACTGCAGGTATTCACCTATCCCTCCTCCCATCCAAATCCATTCAAGAGTCTCATCCCTAGCTCTTCAGCAGCCAATCTGTTACTCTGCTTCCTACATCTGGTTCATTTGGCTTACACAGGTTTTCCTCTTCCAACTTCCCATACCAACTCAATGTTTTACACTTGCCCTTAACCCCTGTATACTCTTCCTGCGAATCTACTAGCACTCTATCCAGGGACAGACTTAGGCTAACTGCAGATTTTCACTTTTTGTTCCATTCCCCCAAATCCAATCCTCTAGTTTTATCACCAGATCTCTAACAGACCATTTGCTAGCCTATCTTTACTCTGTGTCCCTATTCCCAGGAGACTAATCATATCCTGTTGGTACACACTGCTTTCCTATTTCATGGACCCATTCTTAACACATCTGTATTTCTAAGTATCAGTTCCAAATACCTAGGAACATGTTGTAATTGTAACCCCATGGGACAGAATTATCAGTATCCCAGACAAGTTTCCTAACAGGCAATATGCAGATACCAAATCTTCCTAAGAACCAGAGATGTCAACAGAAACCAAGAAACAAAACACCCACATTAAAAAAAAAAAACAGATATCAGGAACTAGAATTACAATCTTTGCAAACCCAGATGCCTAGGTATCAGTGTTAAAACACAATCAATAATAGCCAGGATAATATATCCCCAAGAGAGCCCAGCAACCCTACCACAGTAGGCCCTGAGTAGTGTAACATAGATCAAAAAGACCATAAAATAGCCTTCATAAATATGACAGAAATTCTTAAAGAGAAAATTAACAAATCCCTTATAGAAATGTAGGAAAACACAAATAATGGAAGAAAATTTAGAAAATGGTTCAAGATCTGAAAGTGGGGATAAAATCAATAAAGAAAATCCAGACTGAGAGAAATCTGGAAATGAAAACTTTCAGAACTCTAGCAGGGACCCGATAGGCAAGCTCGACAATGGAATATAAGAGATATAAGACAAGAAATATATTATATCTTTCATATCGTACATATGATACATCAGTCAAAAATATTAAATCTAAAAACCTGGTTAACATAAAACTTCCAACAAATATGTGAGACTGAAAAGCTCAAAATTAAGAATAATAGGACCAAGGAAAGAAGAATAATACAAGGTCGATGACCCAGAAAATATTGTCAACAAATTCATTGAAGAAAACTTTCCAAATTTAAGGAAGGAGATGCCTCTCATAGTGAAAAAGCTTTCAGAACAATAAATAAACTGGACCAGAAAAGAAAGTCCCCTTGGCACATAATGATCAAAATACTAAACATTCAGAAAAACAACAATGACAACAACAATAACAAAAACAGCAATAAAATGAATATTAAAAGCTGCAAGGGCAAAAAGGCCAAGTAATATATAGAGGCAGATCTATTAGAATTACACCTAACTTCTCAGTGGAGACAATAAAAGCCAGTAGGAAATAAAAAGTTTTAATACAGACTCAAGGGGACCATAGATGCCAACCAAGACTATTCAGCAAAACAGTCACAAAATAAAGAAAATAAGACATTCTACGATAAAGCCAAATTTCAGCACTATCTATCTACAAATCAAGCTCTAAAAAAAAGCGCTAGAAGGAAAACTCCAACCTAAAGAGATTGGCTGTATCAAAGAAAACATCCAGAATAAATAATGCGGGATCACCAAAAATATAAGAGGGAAACATGCACATACACACAAACCCTAGCACCACCATCACAGGAACATGCAAACACTGCTCATTGGTATTTGCCAAAAGCAATGGCCAAAACTCCTTAATAAAAAGACACACAGAGACAGAGTGAATGAAGAAGTAGGTTTGATCACACACACTTACGGTCACTTGTTCTTTTTTTATATCCTCCATCTTTATTAACTTGGGTATTTCTTATTTACATTTCAATTGTTATTACCTTTCCCGGTTTCCAGGCAAACATCCCCCAAACCCTCCCCCTCCCCTTCTATATGAGTGTTCCCCTCCCCATCCACCCCCCATTACCGACCTCCCCCAAACAATCACATTCACTGGGGGTTCAGTCTTGGCAGGACCAAGGGCTTCCCCTTCCACTGGTGCTCTTACTAGGTTATTCATTGCTACCTATGAGGTTGGAACCCAGGGTCAATCCATGTATAGTCTTTGGGTAGTGGCTTAGTCCCTGGAAGCTCTGGTTGGTTGGCATTGTTGTTCATATGGGGTCTCAAGCCCCTTCAAGCTCTTCCAGTCCTTTCTCTGATTCCTTCAACGGGGGTCCCGTTCTCAGTTCAGTGGTTTGCTGCTGGCATTCGCCTATGTATTTGCTGTATTCTGACTATGTCTCTCAGGAGAGATCTACATCTGGTTCCTGTTGGCCTGCACTTCTTTGCTTCATCCATCTTACCTAATTGGGTGGCTGTATATGTATGGGCCACATGTGGGGCAGGCTCTGAACGGCTGTTCCTTCAGCCTCTATTCTAAACTTTGCCTCCCTATTCCCTCCCAAAGGTATTCTTGTTCCCCTATTAAAGAAGGAGTGAAGCATTCGCATTTTGGTCATCCCTCGTGAGTTTCATGTGTTCTGTGCATCTAGGGTAATTCAAGCATTTGGGCTAATATCTACTTATCAATGAGTGCATACCATGTGTGTTTTTCTGTGATTGGGTTACCTACTCAGGACGATATTTTCCAGTTCCATTCATTTGCCTATGAATTTCATAAAGTCATTGTTTTTTGATAGCTGAGTAATATTCCATTGTGTAGATGCTCCACATTTTCTGTATCCATTCCTCTATTGAAGGGCATCTGAGTTCTTTCCAGCTTCTGGCTATTATTTTTTTACATGGTTTTATTTATTTTTTTTTATTATTAACTTGAATATTTCTTATATACATTTCGAGTGTTATTCCCTTTCCCGGTTTCCGGGCAAACATCCCCCCCCCCCCTCCCCTTCCTTATGGGTGCTCCCCTCCCCACCCTCCCCCCATTGCCGCCCTCCCCCCAAAAGTCTAGTTCACTGGGGGTT